>NC_057794.1:449744395-449869571 GCF_018294505.1 Triticum aestivum
GAGGGGGAGAGGTCTCTTCTTCCTCCTCCTCGTCTTCACGGGAGGAGTGCGTCTTGGAGTCATCGGATGATAAATTCGACACCTCCAGGCGCCGGGCACTCTCTCGAGTCCCCGTGGCCTTCTTCTTGGCCTTCTTATCCGGCACCACATAGGGTGCCAGAACCAGCAGCTTCGCCAAGCGAGCGTCCGCTGGGCCTTCGGGCAAAGGAGTCGGACAGTTGATCTGTCCGAACGTCTCCTGCCAATCCTGTCAAAGGTAAGGGAGCTTAGATCCTGCATGGAGTCAAACTATGAAAAACTAATACCCTGTAAAAGGTAAAAACAGCTTACCGCACTAGCGTGACGCTGCGAGCTGTATCCGCGATCCTCGGTAGCGGATGCGGGGGCCTCGGCGCCCTTGAAAAGCACCTTCCAGCCATCTTCGTACGTCTTGTCGAAGAGCCTGCTCAGAGTTCAGTGCCGCGCCGGGTCGAACTCCCACAAGTTGAAAGCCCGTTGTTGACACGGGAGGATCCGGCGGATGAGCATAACCTGGACTACGTTGACAAGTTTGAGCTTCCTGTCCACCAGGGTTTGGATGCATGTTTGGAGTCCAGTCAGCTCTCCTTTTTTACCCCACGACAGGCACGTCTCTTTCTAGGAGGTGAGCCGCGTAGGGGGTCCGGATCGGAACTCGGGGGCTGGGACCCATTCAGGGTCGCGCGGCTCGGTGATGTAAAACCACCCCGATTGCCACCCCTTTAGGGACTCCATGAAGGAGCCCTCGAGCCGTAGGACGTTGGGCATCTTGCCCACCATGGCGCCTCCGCACTCTGCCTGGGTGCCGCGCACCACCTTCGGCTTGACATTGAAAGTCTTGAGCCATAGGCCGAAATGGGGGCGGATGCAGAAGAAAGCCTCGCACACGACGATAAACGCCGAGATGTTGAGGACAAAGTTCGGGGCCAGATCGTGGAAATCGAGGCCATAGTAGAATATGAGCCCCCGGACAAATGGGTGGAGAGGGAAGCCCAGTCCACGGAGGAAATGGGAGAGGAACACCACCCTCTCATGGGGCCTAGGGGTGGGGATGAGCTGCCCCTCTTTGGAAAGCCGGTGCGCAATGTCGTTAGACAAGTATCCGGCCTTCCTCAGTTTTTTGATGTGTCCCTCCGTGACGGAGGAGACCATCCACTTGCCTCCCGCTCCGGACATGGCTGGAGAAGGTTGAGGTGGGGTGTGCGGACTTGGGTGCTGGAGCTCGAGTGCGCGGAAATGGATAGGCAAAGGACGAAGAAGGCATGGATGAAAAGGTGGATCCTTATCCCCTTATATGGGCGGATGCGACTATGCGTCCCCACCAGCCTGGTAAAACTCGCTTATCTCCCAAGTGCCATAATTAGTAGCGCGGTTGGGTTACCCATGCCCGTATTGATGAGAATCCCGGAATAAGGGGACACGATCTCTGCTTTGACAAGACATGCCAAGGAAACCGCCTCGCTAAACGCGCTGAGGTGGGACAGTAAAATGATTCGAATAAGGACTTGGCCGTGGTGTGATGTCACGCTACGGAATACGCCAGAGATTAGATTTGTGTAAATATTATTCTCTCTATGGCAATATGTGGAAACTTATTTTGCAGAGCCGGACACTACCTTTGTGTTCAAAATCTTCTATGAAGTACTTGGAGGAGGAACCCGCCTTGCAATGCCGAAGACAATCTGTGCGCCAGACTCGTCGTCATTGAAGCCTGGTTTAGGGGCTACTGAGGGAGTCCTGGATTAGGGGGTCTCCGGATAGCCGGACTATACCTTCGGCCGGACTCCTGGACTATGAAGATACAAGATTGAATACTTCATCCCGTGTCCGGAAGGGACTTTCCTTTGCGTGGAAGGCAAGCTTGGCGATACGGATATGTAGATCTCCTACCATTGTAACCGACTCTGTGTAACCCTAACCCTCTCCGGTGTCTATATAAACCGAAGGGTTTTAGTCCGTAGGACAACAATCACAACAACAATCATAGCATAGGCTAGCTTCTAGGGTTTAGCCTCTCTGATCTCGTGGTAGATCTACTCTTGTACTACCCATATCATCAATATTAATCAAGCAGGATGTAGGGTTTTACCTCCATCAAGAGGGCCCGAACCTGGGTAAAACATCGTGTCCCCTGCCTCCTGTTACCATCCGCCTAGACGCACAGTTTGGGACCCCCTACTCGAGATCCACCGGTTTTGACACCGACAAAAAGGATGATAGAAAGAAAGAGAAGTTGAAAACACAAGGTAAAGCCTTGAAATGATTTAGATGGAGCTTTGCGACAATATAATTGAGAGAGCTTGGAACTCCGGGAAAAATATATGAAGCACTTGAACCGAGAATTTACTCATCGTGAACAAACTCTGGAAGAATGAATCAATCACTTGGATGAAGCAAGAATAAGAATTATGTTATGCGTATCCTTCACCAATTTAAATTGATGACAAGCAAGCGGATTTGACATACTACTTATTCTCGTTGAAAGGATTAAGAGAGATATAGCATAAACTCAATGGACCATGGTAGGATTGAAAAACGAATGAAGTGAAGGGATGAATCACCGGTAAGAATTAGAGAACGAATGAAGATACTTGAGGGAATTTAGATACAAGAGAACGTAGAGATCATGGACTGATTAGAGGATATTTGAACGATGCACCGGTATGATTTCGAGAATGAGAACTGAAAGCTGGAATGAATAATTCTGAGAAGATGGGCTCTGGAGAATCAAACTGAAAAGACTCCTGAATTGCTCCGGATGGGTGAAAAGAATATCTCACAATCGAAAATCATTGTGAGGATGGCATCAAGCTAGAATCACAAATCTTTGAAAGAATGGATAAGATTTGGAGGAAGACTCTTCTTCGGTCTTCCAATCTGAGAATGATGACGAGAAACACCACCATGCATTTGTTGAGACACTCCGGAATGAAAAATAGAAAGGTTGAACCAACGATGAAAAGAATTTGAAGATCTTGGAGAAAGACATTTGACTGATGATAACTCATTCTTACGTCAAACATGGAAAATAATTTGAGACTAACTCCGGGAAAATTAGAACGGTCAGGTAAGATCCTGGGAAAAGACCTGTGGGTTAGGGCCCACTCAAAAGAAAAACTGTCGGTGTCAAAACCGGCGGATCTCGGGTAGGGGGTCCCGAACTGTGCGTCTAGGTGGATGGTAACAGGAAGCAGGGCACACGATGTTTTACCCAGGTTCGGGCCCTCTTGATGGAGGTAAAAACCTACGTCCTGCTTGATTAATATTGATGATATGGGTAGTACAAGAGTAGATCTACCACAAGATCAGAGAGGCTAAACCCTAGAAGCTAGCCTATGGTATGATTGTTGTTGTGATTGTTGTCCTACGGACTAAAACCCTTCGGTTTATATAGACATCGGAGAGGGTTAGGGTTACACAGAGTCGGTTACAATGGTAGGAGATCTACATATCCGTATCGCCAAGCTTGCCTTCCACGCCAAGGAAAGTCCCTTCCGGACACGGGACGAAGTCTTCAATCTTGTATCTTCATAGTCCAGGAGTCCGACCGAAGGTATAGTCCGGCTATCCGGACACCCCCTAATCCAGGACTCCCTCAGTAACCCTAAACCAGGCTTCAATGACAACGAGTCCGGCGCGCAGATTGTCTTCGACATTGCAAGGCGGGTTCCTCCTCCAAGTACTTCATAGAAGATTTTCGAACACAAGGATAGTGTCCCGCTCTGCAAAATAAGTTTCCACATATTGCCATAGAGAGAATAATATTTACACAAATCTAATCTGCTGACGTATTCCGTAGTGTGACAACACACCACGTCCAAGTCTTTATTTGAATCGTTTTACTGTCCCACCTCAACACGTTTAGCGAGGCGGTTTCCTTGGCACGTCTTGTCAAAGCAGAGATCGTGTCCCCTTATTCCGGGATTCTTATCAATACGGGCGTGGGTAACCTAGTCGTACCCGTTGGTATGTTTTCTCGATCAAAGGCGAGTCCCAAACGGTCATGGGGAGGGCCCTTGGCATTCAACCTCTTATAAAGAGACCAAGGCCTTACTCCTTTTCTTCAATCTCAAACGAGTTCGCCCTTCGCCTCGAGTTCCAACACCCAAGGCTCCAGATTTCAGGCGCTTCGGACCTTCGACAATGTCCGGTTCCGACCTTCGAGGCCGATGGATGCCCTCCTCCGTCACAGAGGAGGACGTGCTAAAGTTGAGAGAGGCCAGGTTCTTGACCGGCAAAATCTGGCATAGGCTGCCTGCTCAAGGGCAGGTCATTCCCACTCCCAAGCCTAGTGAGAGTGTGGTGTTCATGTCTCACTTCCTTCGGGGGCTAGGTTTCCCGACAGATCCCTTCGTGAGGGGGCTCCTGTTTTATTATGGGTTGGAATTTCACGACTTAGCTACGGAGTCCATCCTCCATATTTCCTCATTCATCGTCGTGTGTGAAGCCTTCCTTCATATTACTCCTCACTTCGTACTATGGCTCAAGACCTTCAAAGTAGAGCCAAAGATGATCGAGGGACGGCACGCGGAGTGTGGAGGTGCTTTTATAATCAAGAATGCTGGTGCTCCATGGCCCGAGGGCTCTTTTCAAGGGGAGTCCAGCTTATGGCAACGAGAGTGGTTTTATATCACAGCTCCCAGGAGCACCAAGTGGGTGGCGCTGCCTGCTTTCCGCTCGGGTCCCCCACCACGACCGGCGTCATGGGTCAATAAGGGGCTAGACCGGGGGTCGGCAAAGGACGTGCCCCTGTTGCAGGGCCGCATCCGAGATCTCCTAGAAAGAGACATCAGTCTGGTCATGGTGACGCAGGTTATGTTAATTCGCCGAGTTCTGCCCAGCAAACGTCGCCCCCTCCGCCTGTGGGAGTTCAACCCGGAGGGACCACGAGTTCTCCAACATTTTCTTGGCATGACGCCCATGGAGATGTACAAATTGTTCTTCGGACCACAAGTAGTGTGTCTGGATTCTACAGAGGACGCAGGTCTGAGCTGCAATCGTCCAGATACTCAACTAAGTTGCCTTGTGCCCAGACTCGCTATCCGTATATTTATCATAAAATTGCCCCTAAAAGAGTTGTCCTTTAAATAGGAGTGGATAGCGAAAGCAAAGCTAATGAGGTGTCCGGCCCCCCTCCCCGAGACCATGCTGGATCCCGTGCTAGTCAGGATGTTGGAGGTTGTGCCTTCGGAGGAAAGCGAGGGAGGGGACAAGGAAGCTACAGCCTCCTCGAAGAAGGTTGTACGGAAGGGAGGAATCGAAAATTCCTCTCCTCAGGGGAAGAAGAGGACCGCCTCTGACGACCCAGAGATCATGGCCTCAAAGCGGGGGAAGAAATCTTCGTCAGAGGATCCTGCGCCGGGGGATACTTCGGCCGAATTATGCCCTCAAGGGGATCAGCCCTCCACCGAGCCGTAAGTAGAGAGGAGTTTTTCTTTTTAAGAAATGAGAGAAATCCTTGCGTTATATCTGAGAAGAGTAATCGAAAATTTACCTTGTAGCTCGGACCTTAGCCTTTTCAGCAGAGCTCGTCTTTGGGGGATTTTCTTTCGGAGATGATGGAGAGCGGAACACCTCCCCCTATCGTACCGCCTTCCGAGGCGGGCGACCCTGAGGTATCATCGCGGAGGGTTTCTCCGAATCCGGCAGGGCCGGAAGGTAGTCATATGGCCCCCCAAAGCCCTCCGCGTCCGGCCTTCGAAAAGGGCCATCAGATGAGTCCGGCACCGTCTGGTGCGCGGTCGGAGGAGCTGAAGGATCTGCTAGGGCGAGCATCTATCTCAGAGGAGTACCGTGCATTGATGGGTACGGTGATTGAGAGGATTTCATCCGTGGAGAGCGGATTGCACGAGGCTGTCAGGAGTTTACTGACAGGTTTTGAGGTACGCGAAATAATGTACCCTTTTTGGACAGTTGCGCATAAATAAGATGCGCCCTGTGTAGATAGTAGCCCCTGAGACTCTGTGCATTGTCAAAAGTGACAGCGCGCAGAGGATCATAATCCCAGGTCTAATATGCCTCCTTCATACGTAGGTGGCGAAGTGTCCTGTGGCCAGCCGGACTGGTGAATTTGCCGAGCTAAAGCAGCAACTTGACGTGGCAGATGCCGACATCGCGCTTGTCAACAAGCGGCTTGACGAGGCACAAGGTATGTAATTCCTCCGGCGGCACCTGGTAAGAGGAGCTTTATGCCAGTATCATACAATGTGTGCGCTTGATGCAGATGGTGCTGCTGCCATGGAGAATCTTTGGGCGGAACTTGCCCGAGCCAAGGAACAAGCCAGGAAAAGTGATGCGGCTGCCGGAAAGGCAATTGAAGAGCTGAAAGCCGAACAGGCTGCTCACTGCCGAAGCAAGAAGGAAATGGCCGAGATGGCTATGAAGCTGAAGAGCGCTGCTGACCGTTGCAAGCTTCTTGAAAAAGAAGATCAGGCGGAACAGACGGACCTGGAGAAGGTCATTGCTAATGCCAAGGATGTTCGCTCTGCGATGAGAGCTATGAAGGAGGAGCTGCGTCAGGCCGGAGAGATCGCGGCTGGAAAGCCCTTTATGCTGCGGAGGAAGTTCTGTGATCCTAAACATGCTCCGTTAAACCGGATGTGGAGTACGGCAGACACCTATCTGGATTTGGCAGCGAGTGCCGTAGATGCGGCCGAACACTTCCGAGATCAAGAAGATCGCGAAGTGGAAAAGCTCTTTTGCTCGCAGTTCCACAATCCGGAGCATCCACTGTCATTAGCCAATCGTTTGGCCGAATAGCCGAGCTAAATAGGTTGTCCGGACTCGCCATGAAATATGTCATGAGTCATCTGTGGCCAGAGAGGCCAGAGCCGAAAAGTTATTTCAACTTGGTATAGCGCTGCATATTAATGCGATTAAGAGGTCAGTGTGCATAGAGGGTGCGCGGATGGCTCTTGCCAGTGTCAAGACATACTGGGCGGAAATGGAGTCCACTGCTTTTGCATCCCCAGACTCAGATGGAAGCCGAGTACCTGCCGAGCACTATTTTCAGGAAGTTCTGCAAGGCGCTCGTTTAATAGAGACGCAGTGCTCGAAGGATACTATATTCAAATAGCATGTATTATTGTAAAACAATATTTTGATAAATTGTATAAGCTTTTTATACTTGTGCCTGCAAGTGTTATAATACCTCATGTGCGGCCGTTTAACATATATGTATATATAATCTGAAAGATGGCAGTCATCGGCTTCATCCCCCACGCACATAATGCGGGGGTGTTCACAGAAGGTGCATTTTCACACTTGATCCAACGTCTTGGTCCTACAAAGGAGGTGATAGCGCAGCGAACTAGGCAATCGGACTATGATGCTTTATCACTTTCACTTAGCCATAGGAGTTTGACAGTGAGGCTACTTATATAGCCCCTGGTGGCACCTGCGCTCGCCCGAACTCGGGGCGCGTATGTGCTTGGCCGGGAAGCAGCCCTTCATTAATGCAGAGGAATCCTAAAGATTCCGGTAAGTCATCAAGTGGTTGACTAGTCTAACGCTATATCATAACAGTCAGTTTTCGGCTTTCTCTACTGAGGTGCTCGCCTGGCCGAATCGGGGCACAATCGCAGTAGTTCTCCTAGTGCCGCCTTAGCCGATAGAGCGGAATGTAAGGTAGCAAAACAAAGGAGCCGGGCAAACCCAACATTTGACCAAAGACATGATTCGGAGCTGATGCATATAAGGCCAAACTCGTGACGCCGAACACTCCCTAAGGTATTCGGTCTTTATGAGGGCGGACGGGATAACGCCCTTGGTAATAAGCCCCTAGTGTCCAGGTACGCGCAAAACTCTGACGTGGCCACATGCCAAAACGCCAGCCTCCTCCTTGGTTATACCAAGAAACCAGGGGATGTGTATCAACAAGAGACAGTAAAAAAGGTTTACGCAGGGTCTTAATCTAAAAAGAATCCTTAGAACGGGTCCCTGCTGCACGTCTGCGCCTGTGTCTCCGTTGTGCCGTATCCTGGACGGGCGCAGCACGGTGTTCATCTGCAAAAGAGAGGAACTTAGTTGAAGAAAGATCATGCCGAACATGAGTTATACTAAATAAACAAAGTATAAATCGAAATGGGTAAAATTGAGCTTTATTGTCTCTTGTTTTATATGCGCGGAGCCCCTAGTACAGGGGTATACGGCTATTAAGCCTTTATCAATTGTATGTTTATGCCGGACTCGTCTAGCCGTGTCCGTGGTCTTGACGACCTGTTTAGGTGCTTTGGCTGGTGAAGCCGCTTTATTGTGGGGCTGTCAAGGCAGCCGCACTGTCTTCCGCGCGGGAGGAACACCCAATGTTTTCCCTTTAATGAGATGATGCCTCGTGGACCGGGCATCTTAAGTGTAAGAGATGTATAATGTGGTATTGTGTTAAAGCGGGCGAAAGCTTCGCGTCCCAGTAGTGCTAGATAGCTACTTGAGAATGGGGCGATGTGGAAAGTTAGCTGTTCGCGACGGAAGTTATCGGGGGAGCCAAATATAACTTCTAGCCGGAGAGAACCCATGCAATGGGCATCCGGGCCTGGCGTTACCCCTGGAAAGGAGGTTTTGCTATGGCGAATTTTTGTTGGGTCTATCCCCATGTTGCGGATTGTGTCCTGGTATAACAGGTTTAGACCACTGCCGCCGTCCATCAGGACATTTGTAAAGTGGAGTCCGCCGATTATTGGATCTAATACCAAGGCAGTCTAGCCTGCGTTCCGGATACTTCTAGAGTAATCCTGATGGTCGAAGGTGATCGGTTTTAACAACCATTGGCGAGACTTCTTTGGGATAGGTCGTATGGTGCGTATCTTTGTTGGCGCCATTCTGTTCGTCACGTGAAGTAAGTTTACTGTTTTGACTTCTTGTGGGAAATCCTTTTGTTTCCTGGTGCTCTGCTTGTGGGGTTCGTCGTTGTCCTCACTTGGTGTGTCGAGCCCCTTGTGTTCGGCGTTGAGTTTGCCGGATTGCTTGAAAACCCAACAATCTCTGTGGGTATGGTTCGCAGGCTTCCCGGGAGTACTGTGTATTTGACATATATTGTCCAAGATTTTGTTTAAGTTGGATAGCTCGTCCCTGTTATGCTTGAGGGGCGGCTTTTTTTGATTCTGCTGTGAGCTTTAGAATCCGGCGTTGACCGCCGTGCTCTTTGGGCTGTTTCCCTTATTCCGGCGCTGGTCCTTGATGCATCGGGGTTTTCCGTTTCCATCCCTAACTTCGGATGTACTTGGGTCGCTGGTGCTACATCTTGCCAACCAGCTGTCCTCTCCTGCGCAAAAGCGGGTCATGAGGCTTGTTAATGCGGCCATTGTTCTTGGATTTTCTTGGCCGAGGTGTCTGGCGAGCCATTCGTCTCGAATGTTATGCTTAAAAGCTGCTAGGGCTTCGGCGTCCGGACAGTCGACTATCTGATTCTTTTTAGTAAGAAATATGTTCCAGAATTTCCGGGCTGACTCTCCGGGCTGTTGAGTTATGTGACTGAGATCGTCTGCATCCGGAGGGTGGACATAGGTCCCTTGAAAATTTGCCCGGAAAGCATCCTCAAGCTCTTCCCAACTTCCAATGGTGTCTTCGGGAAGGCCTTTGAGCCAATGCCGGGCTGGCCCTTTAAGCTTGAGGGGTAAGTATTTTATGGCGTGGAGGTCATCTCCTCTGGCCATGTGTATGTGGAGGATATAATCCTTGATCCAGACCCCAGGGTCTGTTGTTCCGTCATACGCCTCTATGTTTACGGGCTTGAATCCTGCTTGAAATTCATGGTCCAGCACCTCATCGGTGAAACATAGGGGGTGTGTGGCACCCCTGTATTTGGGTGTGTCATGATGTTCGGATATTTGTTGTGTTGCATTGCTTACTAGAGCTTGCTTTCTTGGCCCGTAGATAGATCTGGCTAGGCCATCTTTTTGATGCAGATCCTTTGGTGGATCGCTTGCCGGCTTGTGTGCGGTGCCGCTTGCCGCTCCATGCTAGCCATGCGGTCGTCTATCCGACCGGGTGGCTTTCTTATTTTTTGACTGCAGGGGCTCTAAGGCCTCCTTGTCAAATTCAGGCAGTAGCTTTCGCTTTGGATAGCTTTTTGTGCGGCAACTGCCGCCATATTTGTCTGCGGTGTTGAGTACTTTGCTCCATCTGATTCTGAGTGCATCATCCGCAGTTTTGAGCTCCCGCTTCTGCTTTTTTAGGCTACACGCAGTGGCGACAAGCCTTTTGTGGAGGTTCTTCTGCTCCATGAGCCTATCTGGCGTAAGGTCGTCCGGACTGTTGTTTTCGCCGGGGACGGGGTGTTCGGTTTGTTTATCCAAGTTGCCCTGTTCGGACGGTTGCTTGAAGGCATGTTCGTCGTCCGCCGGCTCGTCCTGCTCTATGGCTGGGTCTGTATGGCTGCTGTCTCTGTCGAGGCGGGGCTTGGAGCGGTGCTTACATCGCCGCTTTGATTGCTTTTCGAGTGAACGATCCCTCGTTGCATCCCTGTGTTCCTCATCGTTGCTTCCTTTGGGTGTGTCCACCATGTATACATCATGAGATGAGGTGGTTGTCCAGTGCCTTATAGGCGTTGGTTCATGTTCATCTCCTACATTGTCGTCCATACCGTCGATGTCTTCGGAGTCGAAGTCGAGCACGTCGTTTAAATTATCGACAGTGGCTACGAAGTGGGTGGTGGGTGGGCATCGAATTTCTTCGTCGTCCACATCCCAATCCTGCCGGTCATAGTCCGGCCAGGTCTCTCCTGACGAAGAGAGAGACCCGAGTGAATTTAGAATGTCGCCGAAGGGTGAGTGCTGAAAGCTGTCTGCGGTGGTGAACTCCATGATCGGTGCCCAATCGGATTCGATCGGTAGGGGCGCGGAGGGCTTGGAGTCCGGAGAGGAGTCCGGCTCCTTGGAGTCACGGGCTTCGCAGAGAATAGGGCTGGTGTTCGGCTCGATCTCCGTAGAGATTGCAGCCCCTGAGGCGGTGTCCAACCACCCATCCTCGATCGGCGCAGTTGGCTCCGAATTAAGGGTCAGAGCTGATGCGGGTGCGGCCTCCAGGGCACTGTTCGGCAGCAGAGCTAGATCATGCCCATCGTGACAGTGCAGTGCGCTTGGCTGCGACTCAAATCCGTCGAAGATCAAGTCTCCGCGGAGGTCGGTCGTGTAGCTCAAACTTCCAAATCTGACCTGATGGCCAGGGGCATAGCTTTCGATCTGCTCCAGATGACCAAGTGAATTGGCCCACAGTGCAAAGCCGCTGAATACGAAGATCTGTCTGGGGAGAAAGGTCTCACCCTGGATCACATCGCTGTTGATGATCGGAGAAGCCATCGGGCCTAAAGGTGACAACACAGAGGAACTCTCAGTGAAAGCACCAATGTCGGTGTCAAAACCGGCGGATCTCGGGTAGGGGGTCCCGAACTGTGCGTCTAGGTGGATGGTAACAGGAAGCAGGGGACACGATGTTTTACCCAGGTTCGGGCCCTCTTGATGGAGGTAAAACCCTATGTCCTGCTTGATTAATATTGATGATATGGGTAGTACAAGAGTAGATCTACCACAAGATCAGAGAGGCTAAACCCTAGAAGCTAGCCTATGGTATGATTGTCGTTCGTCCTACGGACTAAAACCCTCTGGTTTATATAGACAGCGGAGAGGGCTAGGGTTACACAGAGTCGGTTACAATGGTAGGAGATCTACATATCCGTATCGCCAAGCTTGCCTTCCACGCCAAGGAAAGTCCCTTCCGGTCACGGGACGAAGTCTTCAATCTTGTATCTTCATAGTCCAGGAGTCCGGCTGAAGGTATAGTCCGGCTATCCGGACACCCCCTAATCCAGGACTCCCTCAAACACCATTGAAATGATTTAAAAGAGAGATTGCACTGGTTGAATTAAATGGCTTGAATAAGATAACAACCTCGAGATAGCTTAAGCGAATTAGCAATGGAAACGCGAATCTCCTAATATATCTTCAGCACTCCGGAACAATTGAATAGCAAGTGGGGAATAATTATGAGGTGCACTGGCATGAGAAAAGCATTGGACAAAATGAGAGGACTATGCTCAATACCAAAGCTTGAATTGAATCCACCGGAGAAGAAAAGAATGACGAATGATGAACTTGAAACTCTGTTAGAATATTCATAGGAAACACCGGGTAAAACATTGAAAGAAAAGACTGAAGAGACTTCTCACAAATAAAAGGATACATGATTAAGAAATCTGAATCCTTGAATAAAAAGGGTGGGAGGGCGGGAAAAACAAAGGTAGCTTGGGACAGATGAAATGAACACCATTGAGAAGAACTGATAATTGATCTTGCGGACGTTGAAATGATCGGATCCACTTGAAGAGAAGCACACCGGTTGAAAAGGATTGACATGACAATCTCGATTATCATGAAGGATTGGTATGTATGGAGTCAACACTTGACATTGAAGCAACTCGAATACCACAACTCAAAACAAAACAAAGGATTTGGCTTGCAGAATAAGCCGAAAACAAACATATGAATGATCCCATATCGTATCATGTGTTTGTCGGAAAGATATCCTACGAGCTACTTGAATTCCCACTTATAAACTCCCGAAACTTTCTAGTTATGCAATCAGGTGTCGGGGATACAGGGGAAGCATAATATCTCACCCAAACTAACAATTCCTACATCCAGCTGTATCCATCCTTCACATAACCAAGAAACCTTCGGAAATCGTGTAACTTAACCTTCGAAAAGCATCCGTTATACGAGTTATGGCAATACTCCCGAACTCCCGCCCCAGTACTGGGTGGCATCGAGGTTATCTCACCAACAACTGCATAAAAGAGATTTTTGATGTTGGCGAAACTCAGGTATTCCAGAACTACAACGATAAAATTGTGATGACAACACCTCGGAGCTCAACTCCCCGGGACACTGCCACAACCCCTAAATGTCAGGAGGCACCAAGAACAATGTTCTCGTCACAAAACCATCGGAAAGATTCCAAGATACCCGCGTGATCCTAAAAAAATTCGTGAAATTTCAGGAGAGAAGAGTCAAAACTCTACGTCAGGAGGCCTCACCAGAGCGACGAAGGTATTGAGGAGTAAAAAGAATCCTACTCTTCGATATATGTAATCCTAAGACTCAAAACATTTTGTTCTAGACTCAACAATGTCAGCGATTCGATCAAGCAGGGGGATCCTAAGTCGGGGATGGCTCTGATACCAACTTGTTACACCCACAATGCGGCTATATCTCCCACGTGTCGGGGCATGACTTAGAGGCATAGCCGCAAGGTAGGTTTGTCGCAAGAGGGGTAATCTTCACACAATCCCATGTACTAAATAAGAAAGGGATAAAGAGTTGGCTTACAATCGCCACTTCACACAAATACAAGTTTAACATACATCATCCAGAGTACAATCAAGGTCCGACTACGAAACCAAAATAAAAGAAGAAAACCCCAAATGCTAGATCCCCGATCGTCCCAACTAGGCTCCACTACTGATCAACCAGAAACGAAAACAACACAACGAACAAGATCTTCATCGATCTCCCACTTGAGCTCGGTTGCGTCACCTGCACTGACATCATCCACACCTGCAACTGTTTGGAAGTATCTGTGAGCCACGGGGACTCAGCAATCTCACACCCGCGAGATCAAGACTATTTAAGCTTATGGGTAGGAAGGGTAGTGAGGTGGAGCTGCAGCAAGCACTAGCATATATGGTGGCTAACATACACAAATAAGAGCGAGAAGAGAAGCAATGCAACGGTCGTGAACTAGAAGTGATCAAGAAGTGATCCTGAAAGCTACTTATGTTCAAGCATAACACAAGACCGTGTTCACTTCCCGGACTTCGCCGAGAAGAGACCATCACGGCTACACACACGGTTGATTCATTTTAATTAAGTTAAGTGTCAAGTTCTCTACAACCAGATATTAACAAATTCCCATCTTCCCATAACCGCGGGCACGACTTTCAAAAGTTCAAACCCTGCAGGGGTATCCCAACTTAGCCCATCACAAGCTCTCACGGTCAACGAAGGATATTCCTTCTCCCAGGAAGACCCGATCAGACTCGGAATCCCGGTTACAAGACATTTCGACAATGGTAAAACAAGACCAGCAAAGCCGCCCGGATGAGCCGACAAATCCCGATAGGAGCTGCACATATCTCGTTCTCAGGGCACACTGGATGAGCCAGACGTCGGGTTGGCATAGACCCTGGTTGCCCAGGGGGTGCCGGACATCGCTCAGGTTGGACCAACACTTAGAGAAGCACTGGCCCGGGGGTTTAAAATAAAGATGACCCTTGGGCTCCGGAACCCCAAGGGAAAAAGGCTAGGTTGTTAGGAAAATGTAAAACCAAGGTTGGGCCTTGCTGGAGGAGTTTTATTCAAAGCAAACTGTCAAGGGGTTCCCATAACACCCAACCGCGTAAGTGATATGTCTCCAACGTATCTATAATTTTTGATTGCTCCATGCTATATTATCTACTGTTTTGGACTATATCGGGCTTCATTTTCCACTTTTATATTATTTTTGGGACTAACCTATTAACCGGAGACCCAGCCCAGAATTGCTATTTTTTGCCTATTTCAGTGTTTCGGATAAACGGAATATCAAACGGAGTCCAAACGGAATAAAATCTTCGGGAACGTGATTTTCTCATCGAACGTGATCCAGGAGACTTGGACCCTGCTCCAAGGAACAAAAGAGGCGGTCATGAGGGTGCCCCCCTAGGGCGCGCCCCCTGCCTCGTGGGCCCCTCGTTGCTCCTCCGGCGTACTTCTTCCTCCTATATATACACACGTACCCCCAAACGATCAGAACAGGAGCGAAAAACCTAATTCCACCGCCGCAACTTTCTGTATCACGAGATCCCATCTTGGGGCCTGTTCCAGAGCTCCGCCGGAAGAGGGCCGCCATCACGGAGGGCTTCTACATCATCCTAGCCCCTCCGAAGAAGTGTGAGTAGTTTACCTCAGACCTTCGGGTCCATAGTTAGTAGCTAGATGGCTTCTTCTCTCTCTTTGAATCTCAATACAAAGCTCTCCCTCTCTCTTGTGGAGATCTATTCGATGTAATCTTCCTTTTGCGGTGTGTTTGTTGAGACTGATGAATTGTGGGTTTATGATCAAGTCTATCTATGAATAATATTTGAATCTTCTCTGAATTCTTTTATGTATGATTGGTTATCTTTGCAAGTCTCTTCGAATTATCCGTTTGGTTTGGCCAACTAGATTGGTAGTTCTTGCCATGGGAGAAGTGCTTAGCTTTGGGTTCGATCTTGCGGTGTCCATACCCAGTGACAGAAGGGGCAGCAAGCACATATTGTATCATTGCCATCGAGGATAACAAGATGGGGTTTATTTCATATTGCATGAATTTATCTCTCTACATCATGTCATCTTGCTTAAGGCGTTACTCTGTTTTTAACTTAATACTCTAGATGCATGCTGGATAGCGGTCGATGAGTGGAGTAATAGTAGTAGATGCAGAATCGTTTCGATCTACTTGTCGCGGACGTGATGCCTATATACATGATCATGCCTAGATATTCTCATAACTATGCTCAATTCTGTCAATTGCTCAACAGTAATTTGTTCACCCACCGTAGAATAATTATGCTCTTGAGAGAAGCCACTAGTGAAACCTATGGCCCCCGGGTCTATTCTCATCATATCAATCTCCATCACTTTAATCTTGTTTTGCTTTTTACTTTGCTTTCACTTTTTTCTTTGCATCTTTATACCAAAAATACCAAAAATATTATATCTATCAGATCTCACTCTCCTAAGTGACCATGAAGGGATTGACAACCCCTAATCGCATTGGTTGCGAGTAGCTATCGCTTTGTGCAGGTACGAGGGACTTGAGCGTGGGCTCCTACTGGATTGATACCTTGGTTCTCAAAAACTCAGGGAAATACTTACGCTACTCTGCTGCATCATCCCTTCCTCTTCGGGGAAAACCAACGCAAGCTCAAGACGTAGCAAGAAGGATTTCTGGCGCCATTGCCGGGGAGTCTATGCAAAAAGTCAACATACCAAGTACCCATCACAATCCCTATCTCTCGCATTACATTATTTGCCATTTGCCTCTCATTTTCCTCTCCGGCCCAATTCACCCTTGCCGTTTTATTCGCCCTCTCTCTCTCTATCCTCCCTCTCTATTTGCCTCTTTTTGCCCGTTTGCTTTTGTTTGTTCGTGTGTTAGATTGCTTGTTTGTCGCTATGGCTCAAGATACTACCAAATTGTGTGACTTCACCAATACCAATAATAATGATTTCCTTAGCACTCCAATTTCTCCTCTTACCGATGCTGAATCATGTGAAATTAATACTACTTTGTTGAATCTTGTTATGAAAGATCAATTCGCCGGCCTTCCTAGTGAAGATGCCGCTACTCATCTGAATAGCTTCGTTGATTTATGTGATATGCAAAAGAAAAAATATGTCAATAATGATGTCGTTAAATTGAAGCTATTTCCTTTTCGCTTAGAGATCGTGCTAAAGCTTGGTTTTCGTCTTTGCCTAAGAATAGTATTGATTCATGGAACAAGTGCAAAGATGCTTTTATCTCTAAGTATTTTCCTCCCACTAAGATCATCTCTCTTAGAAACGATATTATGAACTTTAAACAACTTGATCATGAACATGTTGCACAAGCTTGGGAGAGAATGAAATTAATGATACGTAATTGCCCTACTCATGGTTTGAATTTGTGGATGATTATACAAAATTTTTATGCCGGATTGAATTTTGCTTCTAGAAATCTTTTAGATTCGGCCGCGGGAGGCACTTTTATGGAAATCACTTCAGGAGATGCTACTATACTCCTAGATAATATTATGGTTAATTATTCTCAGTGGCATACTGAAAGAACTTCTAATAAAAAAGTGCATGCAATAGAAGAAATCAATATGTTGAGTGGAAAGATGGATGAACTGATGAAATTATTTGCTACTAAGAGTGTTTCTTCTGATCCTAATGATATGCCTTTGTCTACTTTGATTGAGAATAACAATGAATCTATGGATGTGAATTTTGTTGGTAGGAATAATTTTGGTAACAACGCTTATAGAGGGAATTTTAATCCTAGGCCATATCCTAGTAATCCTTCTAATAATTATGGTAATTCCTACAACAACTCTTATGGAAATTATAATAAGATGCCCTCTGAATTTGAGAATAGTGTTAAAGAGTTTATGAATTTACAAAAGAATTTTAATGCTTTGCTTGAGGAGAAATTGCTTAAAGTTGATGATTTGGCTAGAAACGTTGGTAGAGTTTCTCTTGAGGTTGACTCTTTAAAGCTTAGATCTATTCCTCCTAAGCATGATATCAATGAGTCTCTCAAAGCCATGAGAATTTCCATTGATGAGTGCAAAGAAAGAACAGCTAGGATGTGTGCTTCCAAAGATGCCTTTATTAAAGCGTGTTCCTCCAATTCCTATGAAAATCAAGATGAAGATCTAAAAGTTATTGATGTGTCCCCTATTAAATCTTTATTTTTCAATATTAATCTTGATGAAACTGAATATGATCTTCCTTTACCTAGAAGGCGTTCTAAAAATTCGAAGTGTTTAGATCTTAATGATGAAATTGATGAAAGTGGGATTGAAAGAAATAAAAATCTAGATGTTGCTAAACCCACTATATTGGATTTCAAGGAATTTAATTATGAAAGTTGCTCTTTAATTGATTGTATTTCCTTGTTGCAATCCGTGCTAAATTCTCCACATGCTTATAGTCAAAATAAAGCCTTCACCGAACATATTGTTGATGCCTTGATGCAATCTTATGAAGAAAAACTTGAGTTGAAAGTTTATATCCCTAGAAAACTCTATGATGAGTGGGAACCAACTATTAAAATTAAAATTAAAGATCATGAGTTTTATGCTTTGTGTGATTTGGGTGCTAGTGTCTCTACTATTCCCAAGACTTTATGTGATTTACTAGATTTCCGTAATTTTGATGATTGCTCTCTAAACTTGCATCTTGCGGATTCCACTATTAAGAAACCTATGGGAAGGATTAATGATGTTCTTATTGTTGCAAATAGGAATTATGTTCCCATAGATTTCATTGTTCTTGATATAGATTGCAATCCTTCTTGCCCTATTATTCTTGGTAGACCTTTCCTTAGAACGGTTGGTGCGATTATTGATATGAAGGAAGGGAATATTAGGTTTCAATTTCCATTAAAAAAGGGCATGGAACACGTTCCTAGAAATAAAATAAAATTACCATATGAAACTATCATGAGAGCCACTTATGGATTGCCTACCAAAGATGGCAATACCTAGATCTATCCTCGCTTTTATGCCTAGCTAGGGGCGTTAAACGATAGCGCTTGTTGGGAGGCAACCCAATTTTATTTTTATTCCTTGCTTTTTGCTCCTTCTTAGTAATAAATAAATTATTTAGCCTCTGTTTTGGTTGTGTTTTTTGTGTTTAATTAGTGTTTTTGCCAAGTAGAACCGTTGGGAAGACTTGGGGAAAGTCTTGTTGAACTTGCTGTAAAAAACAGAAACTTTAGCGCTCACGAGAACTGCTGTCATTTTTATTTGAAGAGTTCTATTTAGTTAATTATTTTTTCAGATGATTAATAGATAAATTCCTCACGTCCAGAAATTTATTTTAGAATTTTTGGGGTTCCAGATCTTGCGTAGCTACAGATTACTACAGACTGTTCTGTTTTTGACAGATTCTGTTTTTCGTGTGTTGTTTGCTTATTTTGATGAATCTATGGCTAGTAAAATAGTTTATAATCCATAGAGAAGTTGGAATACAGTAGGTTTAATGAAAATATAAATAAATAATGAGTTCATTACATTACCTTGAAGTGGTCTTTTGTTTTCTTTCGCTAACGGAGCTCACGAGTTTTCTATTTTGAGTTTTGTGTTGTGAAGTTTTCAAGTTTTGGGTGAATTCTTTTGATGGATCATGGAATAAGGAGTGGCAAGAGCCTAACATTGGGGATGCCCATGGCACCTCCAAGATAATCCAAGGACACCAAAAATTCAAAGCTTGGGGATGCCCCGGATTGCATCCCCTCTTTCGTACACTTCCATCGGTAATTTACTTGGAGCTATATTTTTATTCACCAACATGATATGTGTTTTTCTTGGAGCGTCTTGTATTATTTGTGTCTTTGTGTCTTAGTATGCCAAAATCATCCTTGCTGTACACACCTTTTGAGAGAGCCATACATGAATTAACATTTGATAGAATACTCTATGTGCTTCACTTATATCTTTTGAGCTAAGTAGTTTTGCTCTATGTGCTTCACTTATATATTTTGAGCGTAGTAGTTTTGCTCTATGTGCTTCACTTATATCTTTTGAGTGTTATAATTTTGCTCTATGTGCATCACTTAGATCTTTTAGAGCACGGTGGTGGATTCGTTTTAAAGAAACTATTGATCTCTCATGCTTCACTTAAATTATTTTGAGAGTCTCTTAATAGCATGGTAATTTGCTTAACAATAATATGCTTGGTATTCAAGATTTGTGAAACTTTCTTTTGAGTGTGTTGAATACTAAGAAAAGATTGAAGCATGGTAATTGTTTTGAGATATGGAGGTGATAATATTAAAGTCATACTAGTTGAGTAGTTGTGAATTTAAAGAATACTTGTGTTAGAGTTTGTGATTCCCGTAGCATGTACGTATGGTGAACCGTTATGTAACGAAGTCGGAGCAAGATTTATTTATTGATTGTCTTCCTTATGAGTGGCGGTCGGGGACGAGCGATGGTCTTTTCCTACCAATCTACCCCCCTAGGAGCATGCGCGTAATACTTTGCTTTGATAACTTCTAGATTTTTGCAATAAGTATATGAGTTCTTATGACTAATGTTGAGTCCATGGATTATACGCACTCTCACCCTTCCACCTTTGCTAGCCTCTCTAATACCGCACACCTTTCACCGGTATCATACACCTACCATATACCTTCCTCAAAACAGGCACCATACCTACCTATTATCGCATTTCCATAGCCATTCCGAGATATATTGCCATGCAACTTTCCACCATCTAGTTCGTCATGACACATTCATCATTGTCATATTGCTTAGCATGATCATGTAGTTGACATAGTATTTGTGGCAAAGCCACCGTTCATAATTTCTTCATACTTGTCACTCTTGATTCATTGCATATCCCGGTACACCGCCGAAGGCATCCATATAGAGTCATACTTTGTTTTAGAATCGAGTTGTAATCATTGAGTTGTAAATAAATAAAAGTGTGATGATCATCATTCAATAGAGCATTGTCCCAATAAAAAAAGAGAAAGGCCAAAGAAAAAAAAGAAGGCCCAAAAAAGGAAATGAATAAAAAGGGGCAATGCTACTATCCTTTTTCCACACTTGTGCTTCAAAGTAGCACCATGATATAGCAAGTCTCATATATTGTGCTTCAAAGTAGCACCATGTTCTTCCTATAGAGAGTTTCATATGTTGTCACTTTCATATACTAGTGGGAATTTTACGTTATAGAACTTGGCTTGTATATTCCAATGATGGGCTTCCTCAAAAATTGCCCTAGGTCTTCGTGAGCAAACAAGTTGGATGCACACCCACTAGTTTCTTTTTTGCTTTCATACATTTATAGCTCTAGTGCATCCGTTGCATGGCAATCCCTACTCACTCACATTGATATCTATTGATGGGCATCTCCATAGCCTGTTGATAAGCCTAGTTGATGTGAGACCATCTTCTCCTTTTTGTCTTCTCCACAACCACCATTTTATTCCACCTATAGTGCTATATCCATGGCTCACGCTCATGTATTGCGTGAAGATTGAAAAAGTTTTGAAAAAGTTAGAGTATGAAACAATTACTTGGCTTGTCATCGGGGTTGTGCATGATTTAAATACTTTGTATGGTGAAGATGGAGCATAGCCAGACTATATGATTTTGTAGGAATAACTCTCTTTGGCCATATTATTTTGAGAAGACATAATTGCTTTGTTAGTATGCTTATTATTATTTTTATGTCAATATAAACTTTTGTCCTGAATCTTTCTAATCTGAATATTCATACCACAATTAAGAAGATTTACATCGAAATTATGCCAAGTAGAACTTTGCATCAAAAATTCTCTTTTTACCATTTACCTACTCGAGGACGAGTAGGAATTAAGCTTGAGGAAGCCTGATACGCCTCCAACGTATATATAATTTCTGATTGCTCCATGCTATATTATCTACTGTTTTGGACTATATTGGGCTTTATTATCCACTTTTATATTATTTTTCGGACTAACCTATTAACCGGAGGCCCAGCCCAGAATTGTTGTTTTTTGCCTATTTCAGTGTTTCGGATAAACGGAATATCAAACGGAGTCCAAACGGAATAAAATCTTCGGGAATGTGATTTTCTCACCGAATGTGATCCAGGAGACTTGGACCCTGCTCCAAGGAACAAAAGAGGCGGTCACGAGGGTGCCCCCCCAGGGTGTGCCCCCCTGCCTCATGGGCCCCTCGTTGCTCCTCCGGCGTACTTCTTCCTCCTATATATACACACGTACCCCCAAATGATCAGAACAGGAGCCAAAAACCTAATTCCATCGCCGCAACTTTCTGTATCCACGAGATCCCATCTTGGGGCCTATTCCGGAGCTCCGCCGGAAGAGGGCCGTCATCACGGAGGGCTTCTACATCATCCTAGCCCCTCCGATGAAGTGTGAGTAGTTTACCTCAGACCTTCGGGTCCATAGTTAGTAGCTAGATGGCTTCTTCTTTCTCTTTGAATCTCAATACAAAGTTCTCCCCCTCTCTTGTGGAGATCTATTCGATGTAATCTTGTTTTCGCGGTGTGTTTGTTGAGACCAATGAATTGTGGGTTTATGATCAAGTCTATCTATGAATAATATTTGAATCTTCTCTGAATTCTTTTATGTATGATTGGTTATCTTTGCAAGTATCTTCTAATTATCCGTTTGGTTTGGCCAACTAGATTGGTAGTTCTTGCCATGGGAGAAGTGCTTAGCTTTGGGTTCGATCTTGCGGTGTCCTTACCCAGTGACAGAAGGGACAGCAAGGCACGTATTGTATCATTGCCATCGAGGATAACAAGATGGAGTTTATTTTATATTTCATGAATTTATCTCTCTACATCATGTCATCTTGCTTAAGGCGTTACTCTGTTTTTAACTTAATACTCTAAATGCATGCTGGATAGCGGTCGATGAGTGGAGTAATAGTAGTAGATGCAGAATCGTTTCGATCTACTTGTCATGGACGTGATGCCTATATACATGATTATGCCTAGATATTCTCATAACTATGCTCAATTCTGTCAATTGCTTAACAGTAATATGTTCACCACCGTAGAATAATTATGCTCTTGAGAGAAGCCACTAGTGAAACCTATGGCCCCCGGGTCTATTCTCATTATATCAATCTCCATCACTTTAATCTTGTTTTGCTTTTTTACTTTGCTTTTACTTTTTACTTTGCATCTTTATACCAAAAATATCAAAAATATTATATCTATCAGATCTCACTCTCGTAAGTGACCGTGAAGGGATTAACAACCCCTAATCGCGTTGGTTGCGAGTAGCTATCGCTTTGTGTAGGTACGAGGGACTTCAGTGTGGGCTCCTACTAGATTGATACCTTGGTTCTCAAAAACCGAGGGAAATACTTATGCTACTCTGCTGCATCATCCCTTCCTCTTCGGGGAAAACCAACGCAAGCTCAAGACGTAGCAGTAAGGAACGCAAAATCAAGGAACATAACACCGGTATGACGGAAACTAAGGTGGTAAGAGTGGAACAAAACACCATGCATAAGGCCGAGCCTTCCACCCTTTACCAAGTATATAGATGCATTAATTAAATAAGAGATATTGTGATATCCCAACATAACCATGTTCCAACATGGAACGAACATCAGCTTCACCTGCAACTAACAACGTTATAAGAGGGGCTGAGAAAAAGCGGTAACATAGCCAAACAACGGATTGCTAGGAAAGGTGGGTTAGAGGCTTGACATGGCAATATGGGAGGCATGATATATCAAGTGGTAGGCAGCGCAGCATAGCAACAGAGCGATCAACTAGCAAGCAAAGATAGAAGTGATTTCAAGGGTATGGTCATCTTGCCTGAGATCCCGCAAGGAAGAAGAATGAGTCCATGAAGAAGACAAACGGACGTAGTCGAACGGATCCTCACAAACGTGACTTTATCGGATCTAACCCGAAGAAGCAACACCGGAAAGAAGCAAACAACATAGTAAACAACCATCACATAAACATGGCATGATGCACAATCAAGTATGATGCATGTCCGGATTAATGAGGCATGGTATGGCAAAGTGCACAAACAAAACTACAAATTAAGTGGAGCTCAATATGCAACGAGTTGCATATTGACGAAACACCACATGACTTATTTAGTTCTCTCTCGTTCAGGTACCCAACAATATTAAATGTTATTAGACATGGCAAGGGGTGAAACATGAGTAAAATACATAGTTAGGCATTTCAAATGAGGCCGGAAACATCAAACAACAATTCTGATAAACCCTCATGTGCATTCAGCAATTTAAAGTAAACAACAATTTTAAACATTTTAAAGGTTATTATCATGATGCAGATGGCATGTGCAAGTTTTATGCAATATTTATGAAAATGTTGGCATGTTATAAGATATGGGGCATTTTGTCACCGTGGTGGAAAGAAAGGGTGCCACGGTGATGAATCCGAAAATGATGCCATAGCACCATATCGGTTTCAAAAGCTCACGGAGATACCGGTGCAAAAGGAAGTGGGTGTGAGTGTGTCATGCAAGATTGATGGGGTGCTCCCAGAAACCGGGTTCCCACATGACGGTGGCAAGAAAACGAGGAACGTGCAAGGATCAATTCGGACATGGAGCAAACACAGGCATCTCATACAACACATCACAAGCATTCGTTCTCGGATGGTCGTCTCGGGGTTATACTTTTGAAGCGTGCATTTATGGACGGTTTAGGTTCGATGTTAGCGGAAGTAGTGGTTCCCGGTTCGGAGGGTGACTTGACGAATCCGAGTCCTTCGAGGTTTGACGGTAGTGGTTCATGTTCTTAGTCGCACAAGTTTCCGTAGATGTTCAGGGTCACGCGAGGAACTTGACATCCACAGAGTCTTCGCGGTTCGACGGTACTTGATGTCCAAGTGGTCTCTGGGGTACTTGGCATTTGTGCTACCCGGGTGTTCGGCGCCTGAAGTTGTACATGGTCCACGAGTCGTCGATCGTTCCGGGTCCGACTTGCGGGTCTTGCTGACATGAAGTGGTACTTGGCGAGTCCGCGTACTTGTACACATGTTGTAGTCGAACTTGACGGATCTGAGGGCTCTAAGCGTCGTGGTACTTGGCGCAATCCGAGACAACAGTACTTGACGAACCAGATACGGTCTTAGAGCCACGGTCTTAGCATCAACAGAAAGCGGAGACGCACGAAGGGCGAAGTGGTACGCTGTTGCTGCACGCCGGGCCGGTGGGAGGAGGCGCTCGGGAGCCCGACACGCCTGTACCGATGCTGCTACAACCTCGGGCTGCTGGACCGCTTCGGAGCTGCTTCTCGCAGATCCCAAGGATGACGAGCAGGTGTAGGCAGAGGAGGTAGCCGGAGTTGGCCGGCTACGGTGGAGGGAGCCGAGGGGCTCGAGGAGGACTGAGAGGAGGCTGTGGGCGATGAAGCAGCTCGAGGAGATGGTCGCTGCAAGGGAGGCGGCGCAGAGGGACGGAGGAGAGGCTCCAGCTCGGGGAGGAGGTCGAGGACGGCGGGAACAGGCGCGCAGGCTGATCCGGGCAGAGGCACGCAGGATCCCGTTGGCGGCGTGGCCTTGAGACGACAGCGCCATGGGGATTGGTTCCCTGGACGCATCTTGCGACGCTGGAAGAAGCATCAGCGGGGTTTGCGGAGAGGCGAGGTGGAGGTGGAGCTGGCGGCGCTTGGCGGCGGTGAAGCTCCAGGCGGCGGCGTCTGCGATGGAAGGTTGACGGGAGGAGGAAAGGCATCGGGCGTGGGCGGTGCGAGGATCGAGAGGAGGCGGGGTCGAGCGCGAAGCGGTCCTCTCCTGGCGGCGCTGGAGGGAGGACGAGGGAAAGGAGTGGGGACCGGGCTAGGTTAGAGGGTTAGGTGGGCCGGTCTGCTAGGAGGCCCAAGTGGAGAGGGAGGGTTGCGCCTAGGGAGGCCGGCGGCTGGGCCTTAGGCCAATTTGGTGGGCTAGGTTCTCCCCTCTCTACACTCTTTTCCATTTTAAAACAAAACATAAAAAGAGAAAGAAAATAAAGAGAAGGTAGGGGTGGAATCTGGGCATGGGGATAACTTTCACGGACTGGTAAAAATGTGCACGGTCCGCGAAAAATAGGAGAGGCATGATTGAAAGATGTAATTCAAACTCATTTGAATTTAATTCAAATGGGTTTGAACTAGGGCTGGTTTATAGAAGTGTCCAAAAATGTTGAGGTTTTTGGTGGAACTCCGGAAAGTGAAGAAAGCATTTAGGGCAACGTTTGGAGACGAGGAATTTAGTAAGAAAAGCATGGAATATTTTGCAAGTGTGTTGTGGTAAATTCCAAAGGACGGAATATGTATTATAGCCCCCTAATATTGGGAGGATATGTTATAAAGAGAGTCACCATGTGAATATCCCTCGATTTAAATGAATCGAAGATCCATACAATTTAATTAGTTGAGCTAGAAAGATTAAAGACATGATGACATGATGCAATGATGAATGCAACAAACCAAACAACTCACACGATGAAAACCCAGAAAACATGGAAGGCATCTGAAGTGTCAGTCTTGGGGCGTTATAAAATACCTTGCTGAAAACCGCTTATCATTTCCTTTGGCTCCTCGTTGGGTTCGACACTCTTACTTATCGAAAGGACTATGATAGATCCCCTATACTTGTGGGTCATCACGCGACACCTTGATCTCCATCGTAGCATCGTTGTCGTCTCGCCAACTATTGCTTCTACGACTATCGCTACCGCTTAGTGATAAAGTAAAACAATTACAGGGCAATTGCATTGCATACAATAAATCGACTTTACCATATGGCTCCTACCAGTTGCCGATAACTCTGTTACAAAACATGATCATCTCATACAATAAAATATAGCATCATGCCTTGACCATATCACATCACAACATGCCCTGCAAACACAAGTTAGATGTCCTCTATTTTGTTGTTGCAAGTTTTACGTGGCTGCTACGGGTTGAGCAAGAACCGTTCTTACCTACGCATCAAAACTACAATGCGGTATAGTGATTGCTTTTCGATCTTCAGAAAGAACCATGTTCATTGAATCCGATTCAACTAAAGTTGGAGAAACAGACACCCACTAGCCACCTATGTGTGAAGCACGTCGGTAGAACCAGTCTCGCGTAAGCGTACGCGTAATGTCGGTCTGGGCCGCTTCATCCAACAATGCCGCTGAGTCAAGAATCAACTAGTGACGGCAAGCAATATGTATATACCCACGCCCACAACTCCTTTGTGTTCTACTCATGCATATAACATCTACGCATAAACCTGGCTCGGATGCCACTGTTGGGGAACGTAGTAATTTCAAAATTTTCCTACGCACATGCAAGATCATGGTGATGCATAGCAATGAGAGGGGAGAGTATCGTCTACGTACCCTCATAGACCGTAAATGGAAGTGTTATGAGAACGCGGTTGATGTAGTCGAACGTCTTCATGGTCCGACCGATCCAAGTACCGAACGCATGGCACCTCCGAGTTCAGCACATGTTCAGCTTGATGACGTCCCACGAACTCCGATCCAGCAGAGCTTCATAGGAGAGTTCCGCCAGCATGACGGCATGATGACGGTGATGATGTTGCTACCGACGCAGGGCTTCGTCTAAGCACCGCTATGGTATGATCGAGGTAGACTATGGTGGAGGGGGGCACCGCACATGACTTGGAACAATCAACTTGTGTGTTCTAGGGTGCCCCCTGCCCCCGTATATAAAAGAGCAAGGGGGAGGCCGGCTGGCCCTTGTAGGGCGCGCCAGGAGGAGGAGTCCTCCTCTTAGTAGGAGTAGGACTCCCCTTTCCTACTCCTACTAGGAGGAAATGAAGGAGGAGAGGAAGAAGGAAGGAGAGGGAGGAAAGGAGGAAAGGTGGGCTCGCCCCCTAGTCCAATTCGGTTTGGGCTAGGGGGGCCGCGCCGTTGGGTTTCGTAGTAATTTCAAAAAAATTCCTACGCACATGCAAGATCATGATGATGCATAGCAACGAGAGGGGAGAGTGTTGTCTACATACCCATGCAGACCGACTGCGGAAGCGTTGACGCAACATAGAGGAAGTAGTCGTACGTCTTCACGATCCAACCGATCAAGCACCGAAACTACGACACCTCCGAGTTCGAGCACCCGTTCAGCTCGATGACGATCCCCGGACTCCGATCCAGCAAAGTGTCGGGGAAGAGTTCCGTCAGCACGACGGCGTGGTGACGAACTTGATGCACTACAGCAGCAGGGCTTCGCCTAAACTCCGCTACAGTATTATTGAGGAATATGGTGGCAGGGGCACCGCACACGGCTAAGGAATAGATCACGTGGATCAACTTGTGTGTTTCTGGGGTGCCTCTGCCTCAGTATATAAAGGACTAGAGGGGGGAGGCTGGCCGGCCATAGGAGGGGCGCCAGGAGAGTCCTACTCCCTCTGGGAGTTGGATTCCCCCCCCCCCAATCCTAGTTGGAATAGGATTCGCGGAGGGGGGAAAGAGAGAGAGGGGGCCGGCCACCTCTCCTAGTCCTAATAGGACTAGGGGAAGGGGGGAGGCGCACAGCCACCTTGGGCTGCCCCTTTCTCCTTTCCACTAAAGCCCACTAAGGCCCATATAGCTCCCGGGGGGTTCCGGTAACCTCCCGGTACTCCGGTAAAATCCCGATTTCACCCGGAACACTTCCGATATCCAAACATAGGCTTTCAATATATCAATCTTTATGTCTCGACCATTTCGAGACTCCTCGTCATGTCCGTGATCACATCCGGGACTCCGAACAACCTTCGGTACATCAAAATGCATAAACTCATAATATAACTGTCATCGTAACCTTAAGCGTGCGGACCCTACGGGTTCGAGAACAATGTAGACATGACCGAGACACGTCTCCGGTCAATAACCAATAGCGGGACCTGGATGCCCATATTGGCTCCTACATATTCTACGAAGATCTTTATCGGTCAGACCGCATAACAACATACGTTGTTCCCTTTGTCATCGGTATGTTACTTGCCCGAGATTCGATCGTCAGTATCCAATACCTAGTTCAATCTTGTTACCGGCAAGTCTCTTTTACTCGTTCCGTAATACATCATCTCGCAACTAACTCATTAGTTGCAATGCTTGCAAGGCTTATGTGATGTGCATTACCGAGAGGGCCCAGAGATACCTCTCCGACAATCGGAGTGACAAATCCTAATCTCGAAATACGCCAACCCAACATCTACCTTTGGAGACACCTGTAATGCTCCTTTATAATCACCCAGTTACGTTGTGATGTTTGGTAGCACACAAAGTGTTCCTCCGGTAAACGGGAGTTGCATAATCTCATAGTCATAGGAACATGTATAAGTCATGAAGAAAAGCAATAGCAACATACTAAACGATCGGGTGCTAAGCTAATGGAATGGGTCATGTCAATCAGATCATTCAACTAATGATGTGACCTCGTTAATCAAATAACAACTCTTTGTTCATGGTTAGGAAACATAACCATCTTTGATTAACGAGCTAGTCAAGTAGAGGCATACTAGTGACACTCTGTTTGTCTATGTATTCACACATGTATTATGTTTCCGGTTAATACAATTCTAGCATGAATAATAAACATTTATCATGATTATAAGGAAATAAATAATAACTTTATTATTGCCTCTAGGGCATATTTACTTCAGTCTCCCACTTGCACTAGAGTCAATAATCTAGATTACACAGTAATGATTCTAACACCCATGGAGCCTTGGTGCTGATCATGTTTTGCTCGTGGAAGAGGCTTAGTCAACGGGTCTGCAACATTCAGATCCGTATGTATCTTGCAAATCTCTATGTCTCCCACCTGGACTAGATCCCGGATGGAATTGAAGCGTCTCTTGATGTGCTTGGTTCTCTTGTGAAATCTGGATTCCTTTGCCAAGGCAATTGCACCAGTATTGTCACAAAAGATTTTCATTGGACCTGATGCACTAGGTATGACACCTAGATCGGATATGAACTCCTTCATCCAGACTCCTTCGTTCGCTGCTTCCGAAGCAGCTATGTACTCCGCTTCACATGTAGATCCCGCTACGACGCTTTGTTTAGAACTGCACCAACTGACAGCTCCACCGTTTAATGTAAACACGTATCCGGTTTGCGATTTAGAATCGTCCGGATCAGTGTCAAAGCTTGCATCAACGTAACCTTTTACGGTGAGCTCTTTGTCACCTCCATATACGAGAAACATATCCTTAGTCCTTTTCAGGTATTTCAGGATGTTCTTGACCGCTGTCCAGTGATCCACTCCTGGATTACTTTGGTACCTCCCTGCTAAACTTATAGCAAGGCACACATCAGGTCTGGTACACAGCATTGCATACATGATAGAGCCTATGGCTGAAGCATAGGGAACATCTTTCATTTTCTCTCTATCTTCTGCAGTGGTCGGGCATTGAGTCTGACTCAACTTCACACCTTGTAACACAGGCAAGAACCCTTTCTTTGCTTGATCCATTTTGAACTTCTTCAAAATCTTGTCAAGGTATGTGCTTTGTGAAAGTCCAATTAAGCGTCTTGATCTATCTCTATAGATCTTTATGCCTAATATGTAAGCAGCTTCACCGAGGTCTTTCATTGAAAAACTCTTATTCAAGTATCCCTTTATGCTATCCAGAAATTCTATATCATTTCCAATCAGCAATATGTCATCTACATATAATATCAGAAATGCTACAGAGCTCCCACTCACTTTCTTGTAAATACAGGCTTCTCCGAAAGTCTGTATAAAACCAAATGCTTTGATCACACTATCAAAACGTTTATTCCAACTCCGAGAGGCTTGCACCAGTCCATAAATGGATCGCTGGAGCTTGCACACTTTGTTAGCTCCCTTTGGATCGACAAAACCTTCCGGTTGCATCATATACAACTCTTCTTCCAGAAATCCATTCAGGAATGCAGTTTTGACATCCATCTGCCAAATTTCATAATCATAAAATGCGGCAATTGCTAACATGATTCGGACAGACTTAAGCATCGCTACGGGTGAGAAGGTCTCATCGTAGTCAATCCCTTGAACTTGTCGAAAACCTTTTGCGACAAGTCGAGCTTTGTAGACAGTAACATTACCATCAGCGTCAGTCTTCTTCTTGAAGATCCATTTATTCTCAATTGCTTGCCGATCATCGGGCAAGTCAACCAAAGTCCATACTTTGTTCTCATACATGGATCCCATCTCAGATTTCATGGCTTCAAGCCACTTTGCGGAATCTGGGCTCACCATCGCTTCTTCATAGTTCGTAGGTTCATCATGATCTAGTAGCATGATTTCCAGAACAGGATTACCGTACCACTCTGGCGCGGATCTTACTCTGGTTGATCTACGAGGTTCAGTAGTATCTTGATCTGAAGTTTCATGATCATCATCATTAGCTTCCTCACTTATTGGTGTAGGTGTCGCAGAAACAGTTTTCTGTGATGTACTACTTTCCAATAAAGGAGCAGGTACAGTTACCTCGTCAAGTTCTACTTTCCTCCCACTCACTTCTTTCGAGAGAAACTCCTTCTCTAGAAAGGATCCATTCTTAGCAACGAATGTCTTGCCTTCGGATCTGTGATAGAAGGTGTACCCAACAGTCTCCTTTGGGTATCCTATGAAGACACATTTCTCCGATTTGGGTTCGAGCTTATCAGGTTGAAGCTTTTTCACATAAGCATCGCAGCCCCAAACTTTAAGAAACGACAACTTTGGTTTCTTGCCAAACCACAGTTCATAAGGCGTCGTCTCAACGGATTTTGATGGTGCCCTATTTAACGTGAATGCGGCCGTCTCTAGAGCGTATCCCCAAAACGATAGCGGTAAATCAGTAAGAGACATCATAGATCGCACCATATCTAGTAAAGTACGATTACGACGTTCGGACACACCATTACGCTGTGGTGTTCCGGGTGGCGTGAGTTGCGAAACTATTCCACAATTTTTCAAATGTACACCAAACTCGTAACTCAAATATTCTCCTCCACGATCAGATCGTAGAAACTTTATTTTCTTGTTACGATGATTTTCAACTTCACTCTGAAATTCTTGAACTTTTCAAATGTTTCAGACTTATGTTTCATTAAGTAGATATACCCATATCTGCTTAAATCATCTGTGAAGGTGAGAAAATAACGATATCCGCCACGAGCCTCAATATTCATCGGACCACATACATCTGTATGTATGATTTCCAACAAATCTGTTGCTCTCTCCATAGTACCGGAGAACGGTGTTTTAGTCATCTTGCCCATGAGGCACGGTTCGCAAGTACCAAGTGATTCATAATCAAGTGGTTCCAAAAGTCCATCAGTATGGAGTTTCTTCATGCGCTTTACACCGATATGACCTAAACGGCAGTGCCACAAATAAGTTGCACTCTCATTATCAACTCTGCATCTTTTGGCTTCAACATTATGAATATGTGTGTTACTACTATCGAGATTCAACAAGAATAGACCACTCTTCAAGGGTGCATGACCATAAAAGATATTACTCATATAAATAGAACAACCATTATTCTCTGATTTAAATGAATAACCGTCTCGCATTAAACAAGATCCAGATATAATGTTCATGCTCAACGCTGGCACCAAATAACAATTATTTAGGTCTAATATTAATCCCGAAGGTAGATGTAGAGGTAGCGTGCCGACCGCGATCACATCGACTTTGGAACCGTTTCCCACGCGCATCGTCACCTCGTCCTTTGCCAGTGCCCGCTTATTCCGTAGTCCCTGTTTCGAGTTGCAAATATTAGCAACAGAACCAGTATCAAATACCCAGGTGCTACTGCGAGCTCTAGTAAGGTACACATCAATAACATGTATATCACATATACCTTTGTTCACCTTGCCATCCTTCTTATCCGCCAAATACTTGGGGCAGTTCCGCTTCCAGTGACCAGTCTGCTTGCAGTAGAAGCACTCAGTTTCAGGCTTAGGTCCAGACTTGGGTTTCTTCTCCTGAGCAGCAACTTGCTTGCTGTTCTTCTTGAAGTTCCCCTTCTTCTTCCCTTTGCCCTTTTTCTTGAAACTAGTGGTCTTGTTAACCATCAACACTTGATGCTCCTTCTTGATTTCTACCTCCGCAGCTTTCAGCATTGCGAAGAGCTCGGGAATAGTCTTGTTCATCCCTTGCATATTATAGTTCATCACGAAGCTCTTGTAGCTTGGTGGCAGTGATTGGAGAATTCTGTCAATGACGCAATCATCCGGAAGATTAACTCCCAATTGAATCAAGTGATTATTATACCCAGACATTTTGAGTATATGCTCACTGACAGAACTGTTCTCCTCCATCTTGCAGCTATAGAACTTATTGGAGACTTCATATCTCTCAATCCGGGCATTTGCTTGAAATATTAACTTCAACTCCTGGAACATCTCATATGCTCCATGACGTTCAAAACGTCGTTGAAGTCCCGATTCTAAGCCGTAAAGCATGGCACACTGAACTATCGAGTAGTCATCAGCTTTGCTCTGCCAGACGTTCATAACATCTGGTGTTGCTCCAGCAGCAGGCCTGGCACCCAGCGGTGCTTCCAGGACGTAATTCTTCTGGCAGCAATGAGGATAATCCTCAAGTTACGGACCCAGTCCGTATAATTGCTACCATCATCTTTCAACTTTGCTTTCTCAAGGAACGCATTAAAATTCAACGGAACAACAGCACGAGCCATCTATCTACAATCAACATAAACAAGCAAGATACTATCAGGTACTAAGTTCATGATAAGTTTAAGTTCAATTAATCAAATTACTTAAGAACTCCCACTTAGATAGACATCCCTCTAATCTTCTAAGTGATTACGTGATCCAAATCAACTAAACCATAACCGATCATCACGTGAGATGGAGTAGTTTTCAATGGTGAACATCGTTATGTTGATCATATCTACTATATGATTCACGCTCGACCTTTCGGTCTCCGTGTTCCGAGGCCATATCTGCATATGCTAGGCTCGTCAAGTTTAACCTGAGTATTCTGCGTGTGCAAAACTGGCTTGCACCCGTTGTAGATGGACGTAGAGCTTATCACACCCGATCATCACGTGGTGTCTGGGCACGACGAACTTTGGCAACGGTGCATACTCAGGGAGAACACTTCTTGATAATTTAGTGAGAGATCATCTTATAATGCTACCGTCAATCAAAGCAAGATAAGATGCATAAAAAGATAAACATCACATGCAATCAATATAAGTGATATGATATGGCCATCATCATCTTGTGCTTGTGATCTCCATCTCCGAAGCACCGTCATGATCACCATCGTCACCGGCGCGACACCTTGATCTCCATCGTAGCATCGTTGTCGTCTCGCCAATCTTATGCTTCCACGACTATCACTACCGTTTAGTAATAAAGTAAAGCATTACATCGCGATTGCATTGCATACAATAAAGCGACAACCATATGGCTCCTGCCAGTTGCCGATAACTCGGTTACAAAACATGATCATCTCATACAATAAAATTCATCATCATGCCTTGACCATATCACATCACAACATGCCCTGCAAAAACAAGTTAGACGTCCTCTACTTTGTTGTTGCAAGTTTTACGTGGCTGCTACGGGCTTAAGCAAGAACCAATCTCACCTACGCATCAAAACCACAACGATAGTTTGTCAAATAGACTCCGTTTTAACCTTCGCAAGGACCGGGCGTAGCCATACTTGGTTCAACTAAAGTTGGAGAGACAGTCGCCCGCAAGCCACCTGTGTGCAAAGCACGTCGGGGGAACCGGTCTCGCGTAAGCGTACGCGTAATGTTGGTCCGGGTCGTCTCGTCCAACAATGCCGCCGAACCAAAGTATGACATGCTGGTAGGCAGTATGACTTATATCGCCCACAACTCACTTGTGTTCTACTCGTGCATATAACATCAACATAAATAACCTAGGCTCGGATGCCACTGTTGGGTTTCGTAGTAATTTCAAAAAAATTCCTACGCACATGCAAGATCATGGTGATGCATAGCAACGATAGGGGAGAGTGTTGTCTACGTACCCACGCAGACCGACTGCGGAAGCGTTGACGCAACGTAGAGGAAGTAGTCGTACGTCTTCACGATCCAACCGATCAAGCACCGAAACTACGGCACCTCCGAATTCGAGCACCCGTTCAGCTCGATGACGATCCCCAGACTCCGATCCAGCAAAGTGTCGGGGAAGAGTTCCGTCAGCACGACGGCGTGGTGACGAACTTGATGCACTACAGCAGCAGGTCTTCGCCTAAACTCCGCTACAATATTATCGAGGAATATGGTGGCAGGGGCACCGCACACGGCTAAGGAATAGATCACGTGGATCAACTTGTGTGTTTCTGGGGTGCCTCTGCCTCAGTATATAAAGGACTAGAGGGGGGAGGCTGGCCGGCCATAGGAGGCGCGCCAGGAGAGTCCTACTCCCTCTGGGAGTAGGATCCCCCCCCCCCAATCCTAGTTGGAATAGGATTCGTGGAGGGGGGAAAGAGAGAGAGGGGGCCGGCCACCTCTCCTAGTCCTAATAGGACTAGGGGAAGGGGGGAGGCGCACAGCCACCTTGGGCTGCCCCTTTCTCCTTTCCACTAAAGCCCACTAAGGCCCGTATAGCTCCCGGGGGGTTTCGGTAACCTCCCGGTACTCCGGTAAAATCCTGATTTCACCCGGAACACTTCTGATATCCAAACATAGGCTTCCAATATATAAATCTTTATGTCTCGACCATTTCGAGACTCCTCGTCATGTCCATGATCACATCCGGGACTCCGAACAACCTTCGGTACATCAAAATGCATAAACTCATAATATAACTGTCATCGTAACCTTAAGCGTGCGGACCCTACGGGTTCGAGAACAATGTAGACATGACCGAGACGCGTCTCCGGTCAATAACCAATAGCGGGACCTGGATGCCCATATTGGCTCCTACATATTCTACGAAGATCTTTATCGGTCAGACCGCATAACAACATACGTTGTTCCCTTTGTCATCGGTATGTTACTTGCCCGAGATTCGATCGTCAGTATCCAATACCTAGTTCAATCTCGTTACCGGCAAGTCTCTTTTACTCGTTCCGTAATACATCATCTCGTAACTAACTCATTAGTTGCAATGCTTGCAAGGCTTATGTGATGTGCATTACCGAGAGGGCCCAGAGATACCTCTCCGACAATCGGAGTGCCAAATCCTAATCTCGAAATACGCCAACCCAACATCTACCTTTGGAGACACCTGTAATGCTCCTTTATAATCACCCAGTTACGTTGTGACGTTTGGTAGCACACAAGTGTTCCTCCGGTAAACGGGAGTTGCATAATCTCATAGTCATAGGAACATGTATAAGTCATGAAGAAAAGCAATAGCAACATACTAAACGATCGGGTGCTAAGCTAATGGAATGGGTCATGTCAATTAGATCATTCAACTAATGATGTGACCTCGTTAATCAAATAACAACTCTTTGTTCATGGTTAGGAAACATAACCATCTTTGATTAACGAGCTAGTCAAGTAGAGGCATACTAGTGACACTCTGTTTGTCTATGTATTCACACATGTATTATGTTTCCGCTCAATACAATTCTAGCATGAATAATAAACATTTATCATGATTATAAGGAAATAAATAATAACTTTATTATTGCCTCTAGGGCATATTTCCTTCACGCGCGCCCTGCCTCCTCTCTTCCACCACTTGGCCCATGAGGCCCAATACTTCTTCCCCGTATTCCCGTAACTCCCCCGTACTCCGAATAATACCCGAATCACTCGGAACCTTTCCGATGTCCGAATATAGTCGTCCAATATATCGATCTTTACGTCTCGACCATTTTGAGACTCCTCGTCATGTCTCCGATCTCATCTAGGACTCCAAACTACCTTCGGTACATCAAATCACATAAACTCATAATATCGATCATCACCGAACGTTAAGCGTGCGGACCCTACGGGTTCGAGAACTATGTAGACATGACCGAGACACGTCTCCGGTCCATAACCAATAGCGGAACCTGGATGTTCATATTGGCTCCTACATATTCTACGAAGATCTTTATCGATTAAACCGCATAACAACATACGTTGTTCCCTCTGTCATCGGTATGTTACTTGCCCAAGATTCGATCGTCGGTATCTCAATACTGAAGGAATATGCCCTAGAGGCAATAATAAAGTTATTATTTATTTCCTTATATCATGATAAATGTTTATTATTCATGCCAGAATTGTATTAACCAGAAACATAATACATGTGTGAATACATAGTCAAACAGAGTGTCACTAGTATGCCTCTACTTGACTAGCTCGTTGATCAAAGATGGTTATGTTTCCTAACCATAGACATGAGTTGTCATTTGATTAACGGGATCACATCATTAGGAGAATGATGTGATTGACTTGACCCATTCCGTTAGCATAGCACTTGATCGTTTAGTTTGTTGCTATTGCTTTCTTCATGACTTATACATGTTCCTATTGTTGGGGATCGTAGCAGAAATTCAAAATTTTCTACGCATCACCAAGATCAATCTATGGAGTAATCTAGCAACGAGGGGAAGGAGAGTGCATCTACATACCCTTGTAGATCGCTAAGCAGAAGCGTTGCAAGAGCGCAGATGAAGGAGTCGTACTCGCAGCGATTCAGATCGCGGTTGATTCCGATCTAGCACCGAACGGACGACGCCTCCGCGTTCAACACATGTACAACCCGGGGATGTCTCCTCCTTCTTGATCCAGCAAGGGGAGAGGAGAAGTTGAGGGAGAACTCCAGCAGCACGACGGCATGGTGGAAATGGAGCTCGTGGTTCTCCAGCAGGGCTTCGCCAAGCATTATGGAGGAGGAGGAGGTGTAGGAGGAGGGAGGGCTGCGCCAGGGAAAGGGTCACGGCTGCCCTCCCACCCCTCCACTATATATAGGGGCAATGGGAGAGGGGGAGGCGCCCTAGGGTTTCCCCTAGGGGGCGGCGGCTAGGAAGATTGGATCTCCCTAGGGAAAATCCTAGGGAGACTTGCCCCCCAAGCCAAGCAGGTGGAGGCTTGCCTCCCAAGCTAGGTGGAGGCGCCCCAACCCCCCAAGTAACGTGGGAAAGGGTGTGGGGGGCGCACCACCCTTAGTGGGCTGGTTTGCCCCTTCCCCTTTGGCCCATGAGGCCCTCCCACACTTGCCGGGGCTCCCGAAACACCTTTTGGTCATGCTGGCCATAGCCTGATACCCCTGGAACACTTCCGGACTCCAATACCCTTCGTCCAATATACCGATCTTCACCTCCGGACCATTCCGGAGCTCCTCGTCATGTCCGGAATCTCATCCAGGACTCCGAACAACCTTCGGTAACCACATACTATTTCCCATAACAACTCTAGCGTCACCGAACCTTAAGTGTGTAGACCCTACGGGTTCGGGAACCATGCAGACATGACCGAGACAACTCTCCGGCCAATAACCAACAGCGGGATTTGGATACCCATGTTGGCTCCCACATGTTCCACGATGATCTCATCGGATGAACCACGATGTCGAGGATTCAATCAATCACGTATACAATTCCCTTTGTCCAGCGGTATTGTACTTGCCCGAGATTCGATCGTCGGTATCCCGATACCTTGTTCAATCTCGTTACCGGCAAGTCTCTTTACTCGTTCCGTAACACATCATCCCATGATCAACTCCTTGGTCACATTGTGCACATTATGATGATGTCCTACCGAGTGGGCCCAGAGATACCTCTCCGTTTACACGGAGTGACAAATCCCAGTCTCGATTCGTGCCAACCCAACAGACACTTTCGGAGATACCTGTAGTGTACCTTTATAGCCACCCAGTTACGTTGTGACGTTTGGCACACCCAAAGCACTCCTACGGTATCCGGGAGTTGCACAATCTCATGGTCTAAGGAAATGATACTTGACATTAGAAAAGCTTTAGCAAACGAACTACACGATCTTGTGCTAGGCTTAGGATTGGGTCTTGTCCATCACATCATTCTCCTAATGATGTGATCCCGTTATCAACGACATCCAATGTCCATGGTCAGGAAACCGTAACCATCTATTGATCAACGAGCTAGTCAACTAGAGGCTTACTAGGGACATGGTGTTGTCTATGTATCCACACATGTATCTGAGTTTCCTATCAATACAATTCTAGCATGGATAATAAACGATTATCATGAACAAGGAAATATAATAATAACCAATTTATTATTGCCTCTAGGGCATATTTCCAACAGTCTCCCACTTGCACTAGAGTCAATAATCTAGTTCACATCGCCATGTGATTAACACTCACAGGTCACATCGCCATGTGACCAACATCCAAGAGTCTACTAGACTCAATGATCTAGTTCACATCACTATGTGATAAACACTCAAACAGTTCTGGGTTTGATCATGTTATGCTTGTGAGAGAGGTTGTAGTCAACGGGTCTTGCCATATTCAGATCCCTATGTATTTCGCAAAACTTTATATCGTAGATGCTGCTACCACGTTCCACTTGGAGCTATTCCAAATTATTGCTCCATTGTACGTATCCGGTATCTCTACTCAGAGCTATCCGGATAGGTGTTAAGCTTGCATCGACGTAACTCTTTATGTCGAACTCTTTATCACCTCCATAACCGAGAAACATTTCCTTATTCCTCTAAGGATAATTTTGACTGCTATCTAGTGATCCAGTCCTAGATCACCTTTGTACCTTCTTGCCAGACATGTGGCAAGGCACACATCAGGTGCGGTACTCAGCATGGCATACCGTATAGAGCCTATGACAAGAGCATAGGGGACGACCTTCGTCCTTCCTCTTTCTTCTGCCGTGGTCAATCTTTGAGTCTTACTCAACTTCACACCATACAACTCAGGTAAGAACCCCTTCTTTGACTGATCTATTTTGAACTCCTTCAAAAACATGTCAAGGTGCGCGTTCTTTGAAAGTATCATCAGGTGTCTTGATCTATCTCTATAGATCTTGATGCCCAATTTGTAAGCAACTTTATCCAGGTCTTCCTTTGAAAAACACTCTTCAAACAACCGTTTATGCTTTCCAGAAATTCTACATTATTTCGGATCTTACAATATGTCATCCACATATACTTATCAGAAATGTTGTAGTGCTCCCACTCACTTTCTTGTAAATACAAGTTTCTAGCAAACATTGTATAAACCTAAAAGCTTTGATCACTCCATCAAAGCATATATTCCGATTCCGAGATGCTTGCTCTAGTCCATAGAAGGATTGCTGGAGCCAGCATACCTTTTAGCATCCTTAGGATCGACAAAACCTTTTATTGTATCACATACAACTTTTCTTACGAAACTGGTAAGAAAACTTGTTTTGACATCCATCTGTAAGATTTCATAATCGAAAAATACAGCTAATGCTAACATGATTCCGACGGACTTAAGCATCGCTACGGGTGAGAAATTCTCATCGTAGTCAACTCCTTGAACTTGTGAAAAGACTCTTTCCCACAAGTCGAGCTTCATAGACGGTAACATTACCGCCCACGTCCGTCTTCTTCTTAAAGATCCATTTATCTCAATGGCTTGCCGATCATCGGGCAAGTCCACCAAAGTCCATACTTTGTTCTGATACATGGATCCTATCTCGGATTTCATGGCTTCTAACCATTTGTCGGAATACGGGCCCACCATCGCTTCTCCATAGCTCGTAGGTTCATTGTTGTCTAACAACATGATATCTAAGACAGGATTACCGTACCACTCAGGAGTAGTACATATCCTTGTCGACCTACGAGGTTCGATAGCAACTTGATCCGAAGCTTCATGATCACTATCATTAACTTCCTATTCAACAGACGTAGGCGCCACAGAAAACATCTTTCTGTGTTGCATCACTCTCTGGTTGAAGTAAAGGTTCGACAACCTCATCAAGTTCTATCTTCCTCCCACTCAATTCTTTCGAGAGAAACTCCTTCTCGAGAAAGGACCCGTTCTTAGCGACAAACAATTTGCCCTCGGATCTGAGATAGAAGGTATACCCAACTGTCACCTTTGGGTATCCTATGAAGATGTGTTTGTCCGCTTTGGGTTCGAGCTTCTCCGGCTGAAGCCTTAAGCATCGCAGCCCCAAACATTAAGAAACGACAACTTTGGTTTCTTGCCAAACCAATGTTCATACGACGTCGTCTCAACGGACTTAGATGGTGTCCTATCTAAAGTGAATGCAGCTGTCTCTAACGCATAACCTCAAAATGAAAACGGTAGATTGGTAAGAGACATCATAGATCGCACCATATCTCATAGGTTCGATTACGACGTCCGGACACACCATTACCTTGTGGTGTTCCAGGTGGCTTCAACTGTGAAACAATTCCACAATGTCTTAAGTGATTGCCAAACTCATAACTCAGAAAATCCCCTTTTGATCAGATCGTAGGAACATGATCTTATTGTTATGATGATTCTTAACTTCACTCTGAAATCGCTTGAACTTTTCAAACGTTTCAGACTTGTGCTTCATTAAGTAGATATACCTATATCTACTCAAATCGTCAGTGAAGATGAGAAAATAGCGATATCCACCGCACGCTTCAATTCTCATTGGATCACACGCATCAGCATGCATGATTTCCAACAAGTCACTTGCCCGTTTCATTGTACCTGAAAACGGGGTCTTAGTCATCCTGCCCATGAGGCATGGCTCGCATGTGTCAAGCGATTCAAAATCAAGTGACTCCAAACATCCATCGACATGGAGTTTCTTCATGCATCTTACGCCAATATGACCTAAGCGGCAGTGCCACAAGAAAGTGGTACTATCATTATTAACTCTACATCTTTTGGCGTGAACATGTGTATTACCACGACCGAGATTCAATGAACCATTCACATAGGGTGCATGACCATGAAAGGTATCATTCATGTAAACAGAATAACCATTATTCTCTAACTTAAATGAATGACCGTATTGCAATGAACATGATCTAATCATATTCATGCTCAACGTAGACACCTGATAACATTTATCTAGGTTCAATACTAATCCCGAAGGCAGATGGAGCGTGCGATGGTGATCTCATCAACTTTGGAAACACTTCCAACACACATCGTCACCTCGCCCTTAGCCAGTCTCCGTTTAGTCCGTAGCTTTTGCTTCAAGTCACCAATAATAGCAACTGAACCGGTATCCAATACCCAGGTGCTACCAGGAGTACTAGTGAGGTACACATTAATAACACGTATATACTTTGTTGAAGTTGCCAGCCTTCTTATCTACCATGCATTTGGGGTAATTCCGCTACCAGTGACCGTTCCCCTTACAATAGAAGCACTTAGTCTCGGGTTTGGGTTCAACCTTGGGTTCCTTCACTGGAGCGGCAACTGGTTTGCCATCCATGAAGTTTCCCTTCTAGCCCTTGCCCTTCTTGAAACCAGTGGTCTTGTTAAACCATCAACACTTGATGCTCCTTCTTGATTTCTACCTTTTGCGGTCTTAAGCACCGCGAACAGCTCCGGGATCAACTCCATCCCTTGCATGTCATAGTTCATCACGAAGATCTAGTAGCTTAGTGATAGTGGCTAGAGAACTCTATCAATCACTATCTTATCTGGAAGTTTAACTCCCACTTGATTTAAGTGATTGTAGCACCCAGACATTCTGAGCACATGCTCACTAGCTGAGCTATTCTCCTCCATCTTGTTGGCAAAAGAACTTGTCAGAGGTCTCACACCTCTCAACACGGGCATGAGCCTGAAATCCCAATTTCAGCTCTTGGAACATCTCATATGTTCTATGGCGTTCAAAACGTCATTGGAATCCCGATTCTAAGCCGTAAAGTATGGTGCACTAAACTATCAAGTAGTCATCAGGATGTGTCTGTCAGGTGTTCACAACATCCACAGACGACGTTGTAGGGGTTTGCACATCGAGCGGTGCATCAAAGACGTAAGCCTTCTGTGTAGCAGTGAGGACACTCCTCGGACTACGGACCTAGTCCGCATCATTGCTTACAATATCTTTCAACTTAATCTTTCTCTAGGAACGTATTGAAACAGGGAGCTACAACGTGAGCTATTTATCTACAACATATTTGCGAAGACAATTTAGACTATGTTCATGATAATTGAGTTCATCAATTTAATGAACTCCCACTCAGATAGACATCCCTCTAGTCATCTAAGTGAAACATGATCCGAGTCAACTAGGCCGTGTCCGATCATCACGTGAGACGGACTAGTCATCATCGGTGAACATCTTCATGTTGATCGTATCTTCTATACGACTCATGCTCGACCTTTCGGTCTTCCGTGTTCCGAGGCCATGTCTGTACATGCTAGGCTCGTCAAGTCAACCTAAGTGTATTGCGTGTGTAAATCTGGCTTACACCCGTTGTATTCGAACGTTAGAATCTATCACACCCGATCATCACGTGGTGCTTCGAAACGACGAACCTTCGCAACGGTGCACAGTTAGGGGGAACACTTTCTTGAAATTTTACGAGGGATCATCTTATTTAAGCTACCGTCGTTCTAAGCAAATAAGATGTAAAACATGATAAACATCACATGCAATCAAATAGTGACATGATATGGCCAATATCATTTTGCTCCTTTTGATCTCCATCTTCGGGGCTCCATGATCATCGTTGTCACCGGCATGACACCATGATCTCCATCATTCGTGTCTTCTTGAAGTTGTCTCGTCATCTATTACTTCTACTACTATGGCTAACGCTTTAGCAATAAAGTAAAGTAATTACATGACGTTTATGTTGACACGCAGGTCATAAATAAATTAAGACAACTCCTATGGCTCCTGCCGGTTGTCATACTCATCGACATGCAAGTCGTGATTCCTATTACAAGAACATGATCAATCTCATACATCACATATATCATTCATCACATCCTTTTGGCCATATCACATCACAAGGCATATGCTGCAAAAACAAGTTAGACGTCCTCTAATTGTTGTTGCAAGTTTTTACGTGGCTGCTATAGGTTTCTAGCAAGAACGTTTCTTACCTACGCCAAAACCACAACGTGATATGCCAATTTCTATTTACCCTTCATAAGGACCCTTTTCATCGAATCCGATCCGACTAAAGTGGGAGAGACAGACACCCGCTAGCCACCTTATGCAACTAGTGCATGTCAGTCGGTGGAACCAGTCTCACGTAAGCGTACATGTAAGGTCGGTCCGGGCCGCTTCATCCCACGATGCCGCCGAATCAAGATAAGACTAGTAATGGCAAGCAAATTGGCAATATCGATGCCCACAACTGCTTTGTGTTCTACTCGTGCATAGAAACTATGCATAGACCTAGCTCATGATGCCACTGTTGGGGATCGTAGCAGAAATTCAAAATTTTCTACGCATCACCAAGATCAATCTATGGAGTAATCTAGCAACGAGGGGAAGGAGAGTGCATCTACATACCCTTGTAGATCGCTAAGCGGAAGCGTTGCAAGAACGCAGATGAAGGAGTCGTACTCGCAGCAATTCAGATCGCGGTTGATTCCGATCTAGCGCCGTACGGACGGCGCCTCCGCGTTCAACACACGTACAGCCCGGGGACGTCTCCTCCTTCTTGATCCAGCAAGGGGAGAGGAGAAGTTGAGGGAGAACTCCAGCAGCACGACGGCATGGTGGCAATGGAGCTCGTGGTTCTCCAGCAGGGCTTCGCCAAGCACTATGGAGGAGGAGGAGGTGTAGGAGGAGGGAGGGCTGCGCCAGGGAAAGGGTCACGGCTGCCCTCCCACCCCTCCACTATATATAGGGGCAAGAGGAGAGGGGGAGGCGCCCTAGGGTTTCCCCTAGGGGGCGGCGGCTAGGAAGATTGGATCTCCCTAGGGAAAATCCTAGGGAGACTTGCCCCCCAAGCCAAGCAGGTGGAGGCTTGCCTCCCAAGCCAGGTGGAGGCGCCCCAACCCCCCAAGTAACGTGGGAAAGGGTGTGGGGGGCGCACCACCCCTTAGTGGGCTGGTTTGCCCCTTCCCCTTTGGCCCATGAGGCCCTCCCACACTTGCCGGGGCTCCCGAAACACCTTTCGGTCATGCTGGCCATAGCCTGATACCCCCGGAACACTTCCGGACTCCAATACCCTTCGTCCAATATACCGATCTTCACCTCCGGACCATTCCGGAGCTCCTCGTCATGTCCGGATCTCATCCGGGACTCCGAACAACCTTCGGTAACCACATACTATTTCCCATAACAACTCTAGCGTCACCGAACCTTAAGTGTGTAGACCCTACGGGTTCGGGAACCATGCAGACATGACCGAGACAACTCTCCGGCCAATAACCAACAGCGGGATCTGGATACCCATGTTGGCTCCCACATGTTCCACGATGATCTCATCGGATGAACCACGATGTCGAGGATTCAATCAATCCCGTATACAATTCCCTTTGTCCAGCGGTATTGTACTTGCCCGAGATTCGATCGTCGGTATCCCGATACCTTGTTCAATCTCGTTACCGGCAAGTCTCTTTACTCGTTCCGTAACACATCATCCCATGATCAACTCCTTGGTCACATTGTGCACATTATGATGATGTCCTACCGAGTGGGCCCAGAGATACCTCTCCGTTTACACGGAGTGACAAATCCCAGTCTCGATTCGTGCCAACCCAACAGACACTTTCGGAGATACCTGTAGTATACCTTTATAGCCACCCAGTTACGTTGTGACGTTTGGCACACCCAAAGCACTCCTACGGTATCCGGGAGTTGCACAATCTCATGGTCTAAGGAAATGATACTTGACATTAGAAAAGCTTTAGCAAAGGAACTACACGATCTTGTGCTAGGCTTAGGATTGGGTCTCGTCCATCACATCATTCTCCTAATGATGTGATCCCGTTATCAACGACATCCAATGTCCATGGTCAGGAAACCGTAACCATCTATTAATCAACAAGCTAGTCAACTAGAGGCTTACTAGGGACATGGTGTTGTCTATGTATCCACACATGTATCTGAGTTTCCTATCAATACAATTCTAGCATGGATAATAAACGATTATCATGAACAAGGAAATATAATAATAACCAATTTATTATTGCCTCTAGGGCATATTTCCAACACCTATGACTATGAGATTATGCAACTCCCGTTTACCGGAGGAACACTTTGTGTGCTACCAAACGTCACAACATAACTAGGTGATTATAAAGGTGCTCTACAGGTGTCTCCGAAGGTACTTGTTGGGTTGGCGTATTTCGAGATTAGGATTTGTCACTCTGATTGTCGGAGAGGTATCTCTGGGCCCTCTCGGTAATGCACATCACTTAAGCCTGGCAAGCATTGCAACTAATGAGTTAGTTGCAGGATGATGTATTACGGAATGAGTAAAGAGACTTGCCGGTAACGAGATTGAACTAGGTATTGAGATACCGACGATCGAATCTCGGGCAAGTAACGTACCGATGACAAAGGGAACAACGTATGTTGTTATGCGGTCTGACCGATAAAGATCTTCGTAGAATATGTGGGAGCCAATATGAGCATCCAGGTTCCGCTATTGATTATTGACCGCAGACGTGTCTTGGTCATGTCTACATTGTTCTCGAACCCGTAGGGTCCGCACGCTTAAGGTTTCGATGACAGTTATATTATGAGTTTATGAGTTTTGATGTACCGAAGGAGTTCGGGGTCCAGAATGAGATCGGGGACATGACGAGGAGTCTCAAAATGGTCGAGACATAAAGATCGATATATTGGACGACTATATTCGGACATCGGAAAGGTTCCGAGTGATTCGGGTATTTTTCGGAGTACCGGAGAGTTACAGGAATTCGCCGGGGGAGTATATGGGCCTTATTGGGCCATACGGGAATAAAGGAGAGAGGCCAAAAGGAAGGAGGCGCGCGCCCCCCCTCTGGTCCGAATTGGACAAGGGGTGCAACCCACTTTTCCTTGTTCCTCTCCCCCTCTTTCCTTCTCTCCTACTCCAACAAGGGAAGGAGGAGTCCTACTCCCGGTAGGAGTAGGACCCCCCCTTGGTGCGCCCTCCTCCTAGGCCGGCCGCCTCCCTCCCTTGCTCCTTTATGTACGAGGGCAGGGGGGCACCCCATAGACACAACCGTTGATCATTGATCTCTTAGCCGTGTGTTGTGCCCCCCTCCACCATAGTCCTCGATAATATTGTAGTGGTGCTTAGGCGAAGCCCTGCGACAGTAGAACATCAAGATTGTCACCACGCCGTCGTGCTGACGGAACTCTTCCCTGACATTCTACTGGATAGGAGTCCGGGTAGCGTCATCGAGCTGAACGTGTGCTAGAACTCGGAGGTGTCGTAGTTTCGGTGCTTGATCGGTCGGGCCGTGAAGATGTATGACTACATCAACCGCGTTGTGCTAACGCTTCCGCTTTCGGTCTATGAGGGTACGTGGACAACACTCTCCTCTCTCGTTGCTATGCATCACCATGATCTTGCGTGTGCGTAGGAAATTTTTTGAAATTACCATGTTCCCCAACAGTGGCATCCGAGCCAGGTTTGATGCATAGATGTCATATGCATGAGTAGAACACAAGTGAGTTGTGGGCGATATAAGTCATACTGCTTACCAGCATGTCACACTTTGGTTCGGCGGTATTGTTGGATGAAGCGGCCCGGACCGACATTACGCTTACGCTTACGCGAGATTGGTTTTACCGCCGTGCTATGCACACAGGTGACTAGCGGGTGTCAGTTCCTCCAACTTTAGTTCAACCGAGTGTGGCTACGCCTGGTCCTTGAGAAGGTTAAAACAGCACTAACTTGACAAACTATCGTTGTGGTTTTCGATGCGCAGGTAAGAACGGTTCTTGCTCAGCCCGTAGCAGCCATGTAAAACTTGCAACAACAAAGTAGAGGACGTCTGACTTGTTTTTGCAGGGCATGTTGTGATGTGATATGGTCAAGACGTGATGAGATATAAGTTGTTGTATAAGATGATCATGTTTTGTTGAAGTTACCGGCAACTAGCAGAAGCCTTATGGTTGTCTCTTTATTGCATAAGATGCAAGCGCCAAATAATTGCTTTACAATTATCGCTATGCGATAGCAATAGTTGCAAGAGCAATAGTTGGCGAGACGACCATGTGACGACACATTGATATAGATCAGGATGATGGAGATCATGGCGTCATGCCGGTGACGATGGAAATCATGATGATGTTTTGGAGATGGAGATCAAAGGCACAAGATGATGATGGCCATATCATGTCACATATTTTGATTGCATGTGATGTTTATCTTTTATGCATCTTATCTTGCTTTAATTGACGGTAGCATTATAAGATGATCTCTCACTAAATTTCAAGATAAAAGTGTTCTCCCTGAGTATGCACCATTGCTAAAGTTCGTCGTGCCCAGACACCACGTGATGATCGGGTGTGATAAGCTCTACGTCCATCTACAACGGGTGCAAGTCAGTTTTGCACACGCAGAATACTCAGGTTAAATTTGACGAGCCTAGCATATGCAGATATGGCCTCGGAACACTGAGACCGAAAGGTCGAGCGTGAATCATATAGTAGATATGATTAACATAGTGATGTTCACCATTGAAAACTACTCCATTTCACGTGATGATCGATTATGGTTTAGTTGATTTGGATCACGTGATCACTTAGAAGATTAGAGGGATGTCTTTCTAAGTGGGAGTTCTTAAGTAATATGATTAATTGAATTGAAATCTATCATGAACTTAGTCCTGGTAGTATTAGCATATTTATGTTGAAGATCAATAGCTCGCATTTAGCTCCCCTGTTTTATTTTTGATATGTTCCTAGAGAAAACTAAGTTGAAAGATGTTAGTAGCAATGATGCGGATTTGATCCGTGATCTAAGGATTATCCTCATTGCTGCACAGAAGAATTATGTCCTTGATGCACCGCTAGGTGACAAACCTATTGCAGGAGCAAATGCAGACGTTATGAACGTTTGGCTAGCTCAATATGATGACTACTTGATAGTTTAGTGCACCATGCTTAACAGCTTAGAATTGGGATTTCAAAGACGTTCTGAATGTCATGGACCATATGAGATGTTCCAGGAGTTGAAATTAATATTTCAAGCAAATACCCGAGTTGAGAGATATGAAGTCTCCAACAAGTTCTATAGCTAAAAGATGGAGGAGAATAGCTCAAGTAGTGAGCATGTGCTCAGATTGTCTGGGTACTACAATTGCTTGAATCAAGTGGGAGTTAATCTTCCAAATAAAATAGTGATTGACAGAATTCTCTAGTCTCCATCACCAAGTTAGTAGAACTTCATGATGAACTATAATATGCAAGGATAACAGAAACGATTCCCAAGCTCTTCGTGATGCTGAAATCGACGAAGGTAGAAATCAAGAAAAGCATCAAGTGTTGATGGTAAACAAAACCACTAGTTTCAAGTAAAGGGACAAAGGGCAGGAAGGGGAACTTCAAGAAGAACGGCAAGCAAGTTATTGCTCAAGTGAAAAACCCAAGTCTGGACCTAAGCCTGAAACTGAGTGCTTCTACTGCAAAGGGACTGGTCACTGGAAGCGGAACTACCCCAAGTAATTGGCGGATAAGAAGGATGGCAAAGTGAACATAGGTATATTTGATATACATGTTATTGATGTGTACTTTACTAGTGTTTATAGCAACCCCTTAGTATTTGATACTAGTTCAGTTGCTAAGAGTAGTAACTCGAAACGGGAGTTGCAGAATGAACAGAGACTAGTTAAGGGTGAAGTGACGATGTGTGTTGGAAGTGGTTCCAAGATTGATATGATCATCATCGCACACTCCCTATACTTTCGGGATTAGTGTTGAACCTAAATAAGTGTTATTTGGTGTTTGCGTTGAGCATGAATATTATTTGATCATGTTTATTGCAATACAGTTATTCATTTAAGTAAGAGAATAAATTGTTGTTCTGTTTACATGAATAAAACCTTATATGGTTACACACCCAATGAAAATGGTTCGTTGGATCTCGATCGTAGTGATACACATATTCATAATATTGAAACCAAAAGATGCAAAGTTAATAATGATAGTGCAACTTATTTGTGGCACTTCCGTTTAGGTCATATTGGTGTAAAGCGCGTGAAGAAACTCCATGCTGATGGACTTTTGGAATCACTTGATTATGAATCACTTGATGCTTGCGAACCATGCCTCATGGGCAAGATGACTAAGACTTCGTTCTCTGGAACAATGGAGCGAGAAACTGACTTATTGGAAATAATACATACTGATGTATGTGGTCCGATGAGTGTTAAGGCTCACGGCAAGTATCGTTATTTTCTGACCTTCACAGATGATTTGAGCAGATATGGGTATATCTACTTAATGAAACACAAGTCTGAAACATTTGAAAAGTTCAAAGAATTTCAGAGTGAAGTGGAGAATCATCGTAACAAGAAAATAAAAGTTTCTACGATATGACCGCAGAGGTAAAATATTTGAGTTGAGAGTTTGGCCTTCAGGTGAAATAGTTTCACTACTCACGCCACCTGGAACACCACAGTGTAATGGTGTGTCCGACCATCATAACCATACTTTATTAGATATGGTGCGATCTATGATGTCTCTTACCGATCTACCACTATCGTTTTGGGGTTATGCATTAGAGACAACTGCATTCACGTTAAATAGGGCACCATCTAAATCCGTTGAGACGACACCGTATGAACTATGGTTTGGCAAGAAACCTAAGCTGTCGTTTCTTAAAGTTTGAGGTTGCAATGCTTATGTGAAAAAGTTTCAACCTGATAAGATCAAACCCAAATCGGAGAAGTGTATCTTCATAGGATACCCAAAAGAAAATGTTGGGTACACCTTCTCTCACAGATCCGAAGGCAAGATATTCATTGTTGAGAATGGATCCTTTCTAGAGAAGGAGTTTTTCTCGAAAGAAGTGAGTGGGAGGAAAGTAGAACTTGATGAGGTAATTGTACCTGCTCCCTGATTGGAAAGTAGTTCATCACAGAAATATGTTCTTGTGACTACTACACCAATTAGTGAGGAAGCTAATGATGATGATCATGCAACTTCAGATCAAGTTGCTACTGAACCTCGTAGGTAAACCAGAGTAAGATCCGCACCAGAGTGGTACGATAATCCTATTCTGGAGGTCATGTTACTTGACCATGACGAGCCTACGAACTATGAGGAAGCGATGATGAGCCCAGATTCCGCGAAATGGCTCGAGGCCATGAAATCTGATATGAGATCCATGTATGAGAACAAAGTATGGACTTTGATTGACTTCCCCATTGATCGGCGAGCCATTGAGATTACATGGATCTTGAAGAGGAAGACGGACGCTGATAGTAGCGTTACTATCTACAAAGCTATAATTGTCACAAAAAGGTTTTCAACAAGTTCAAGGTGTTGACTACGATGAGAGTTTCTCACTTGTATCTATGCTTAAGTCTGTCCGAATCATGTTAGCAATTGCCACATTTTATGATATCTAGCAAATGGATAAACAAAACTGCATTCCTTAATGGATTTATTAAAGAAGAGTTGTATATGATGCAACCAGAAGGTTTTGTCAATCCTAAAGGTACTAACAAAATATGCAAGCTCCAGCGGTCCATCTATGGACTGGTGCAAGCATCTCGGAGTTGGAATATACGCTTTGATAAGTTAATCAAAGCATATAGTTTTATACAGACTTGCGGTGAAGCCTGTATTTACAAGAAAGTGAGTGGGAGCACTACAACATTTCTGATAAGTATATGTGAATGACATATTGTTGATCGGAGATAATGTAGAATTATTCTGCAAAGCATAAAGGAATGTTTGAAAGGATTTTTTCAAAGAAAGACCTCGGTGAAGCTGCTTACATATTGAGCATCAAGATCTATAGAGATAGATCAAGATGCTTGATAAGTTTTTCAATGAGTACATACCTTGACAAGATTTTGAAGTAGTTCAAAATGGAACAGTCAAAGAAGGAGTTCTTGCCTGTGTTACAAGGTGTGAAGTTGAGTAAGACTCAAAACCCGACCACGGCAGAAGATAGAGAGAGAATGGAAGTCATTCCCTATGCCTTAGCCATAGGTTCTATAAAGTATGCCATGCTGTGTACCAGACCTATTGTATACCCTGCCCTGAGTTTGGCAAGGGAGTACAATAGTGATCTAGGAGTAGATCACTGGACATTGGTCAAAACTATCCTTAGTGGAATAAGGATATGTTTCTCGATTATGGAGGTGACAAAAGGTTCATCGTAAAGGGTTACGTCGATACAAGTTTTGACACTGATCCAGATGACTCTAAGTCTCAATCTGGATACATATTGAAAGTGGGAGCAATTAGCTAGAGTAGCTCCGTGCATAGCATTGTTGACATAGAAATTTGCAAAATACGTACGGATCTGAATGTGGCAGACCCATTGACTAAACTTCTCTCACAAGCAAAACATGATCACACCTTAGTACTCTTTGGGTGTTAATCACATAGCGATGTGAACTAGATTATTGTCTCTAGTAAACCCTTTGGGTGTTGGTCACATGTCAATGTGAACTATGGGTGTTAATCACATGGTGATGTGAACTATTGTTATTAAATCACATGGCGATGTGAACTAGATTATTGACTCTAGTGCAAGTGGGAGACTGAAGGAAATATGCCCTAGAGGCAATAATAAAGTTATTATTTATTTCCTTATATCATGATAAATGTTTATTATTCATGCTAGAATTGTATTAACCGGAAACATAATACATGTGTGAATACATAGACAAACAGAGTGTCACTAGTATGCCTCTACTTGACTAGCTCGTTAATCAAAGATGGTTATGTTTCCTAACCATGAACAAAGAGTTGTTATTTGATTAACGAGGTCACATCATTAGTTGAATGATCTGATTGACATGACCCATTCCATTAGCTTAGCACCCGATCGTTTAGTATGTTGCTATTGCTTTCTTCATGACTTATACATGTTCCTATGACTATGAGATTATGCAACTCCCGTTTACCAGAGGAACACTTTGTGTGCTACCAAACGTCACAACGTAACTGGGTGATTATAAAGGAGCTCTACAGGTGTCTCCAAAGGTAGATGTTGGGTTGGCGTATTTCGAGATTAGGATTTGTCACTCCGATTGTCGGAGAGGTATCTCTGGGCCCTCTCGGTAATGCACATCACATAAGCCTTGCAAGCATTGCAACTAATGAGTTAGTTACGAGATGATGTATTACGGAACGAGTAAAAGAGACTTGCCGGTAATGAGATTGAACTAGGTATTGAGATACCGACGATCGAATCTCGGGCAAGTAACATACCGATGACAAAGGGAACAACGTATGTTGTTATGCGGTTTGACCGATAAAGATCTTCGTAGAATATGTGGGAGCCAATACGAGCATCCAGGTTCCGCTATTGGTTATTGACCGGAGACATGTCTCGGTCATGTCTACATTGTTCTCGATCCCGTAGGGCCCGCACGCTTAAGGTTTCGATGACAGTTATATTATGAGTTTATGAGTTTTGATGTACCGAAGGAGTTCGGAGTCCCGGATGAGATCGGGGACATGACGAGGAGTCTCGAAATGGTCGAGACGTAAAGATCGATATATTTGACAACTATATTCGGACATGGGAAAGGTTCCGAGTGATTCGGGTATTTTTCGGAGTACCGGAGAGTTACGGGAATTCGCCGGGGAGTATATGGGCCTTATTGGGCCATACAGGAATAGAGGAGAGAGGCCGAAAGGAAGGAGGCGCGCGCCCTCCCTCTGGTCCGAATTGGACAAGGGGTGCAGCCCACTTTTCCTTGTTCCTCTCCCCATCTTTCCTTCTCTCCTACTCCAACAAGGGAAGGAGGAGTCCTACTCCCGGTAGGAGTAGGACTCCCCCCTTGGCGCGCCCTCCTCCTAGGCCGGCCGCCTCCCTCCCTTGCTCCTTTATATACGGGGGCAGGGGGCACCCCATAGACACAATAGTTGATCATTGATCTCTTAGCCGTGTGTGGTGCCCCCCTCCACCATAGTCCTTGATAATATTGTAATGGTGCTTAGGCGAAGCCCTGCGACAGTAGAACATCAAGATCGTCACCACGCCATCGTGCTGGCGGAACTCTTCCCCGACATTCTGCTGGATCGGAGTCCGGGGATCGTCATCGATCTGAACGTGTGCTAGAACTCGGAGGTGCCGTAGTTTCGGTGCTTGATCGGTCGGTCCATGAAGACGTACGACTACATCAACCGCATTGTGCTAACGCTTCCGCTTTCGGTCTATGAGGGTACGTGGACAACACTCTCCTCTCTCGTTGCTATGCATCACCATGATCTTACGTGTGCGTAGGAATTTTTTTGAAATTACTACGTTCCCCAACAAATACCTAGCTCAATCTCGTTACCGGCAAGTCTCTTTACTCGTTTCGTAATGCATCATCCCGCAACTAACTCATTAGTTGCATTGCTTGCAAGGCTTATAGTGATGTGCATTACCGAGAGGGCCCAGAGATACCTCTCCGACAATCAGAGTGACAAATCCTAATCTTGATCTATGCCGACTCAACAAGTACCATCCGAGACACCTGTAGAGCACCTTTATAATCACCCAGTTACGTTGTGACGTTTGGTAGCACACAAAGTGTTCCTCCGGTAATGGGGAGTTGCATAATATCATAGTCATAGGAACATGTATAAGTCATGAAGAAAGCAATATCAATATACTAAACGATTGAATGGTAAGCTAACGGAATGGGTCAAGTCAATCACATCATTCTCTAATGATGTGATCCCGTTAATCAAATGACAACTCATGTCTATGGCTAGGAAACTTAACCATCTTTGATTCAATGAGCTAGTCAAGTAGAGGCATACTAGTGACACTTAGTTTGTCTATATATTCACACATGTACTAAGTTTCCGGTTAATACAATTCTAGCATGAATAATAAACATTTATCATGATATAAGGAAATATAAATAACAACTTTATTATTGCCTCTAGGGCATATTTCCTTCAACAAAGTGTTCCTCCGATAATCGGGAGTTGCATAATCGCATAGTCATAGGAACATGTATAAGTCATGAAGAAAACAATAGTAGTAAACTAAAATGATCAAGTGCTAAGCTAATGGAATGGGTCAAGTCAATCACATCATTCTCCTAATGATGTGATCCCATTTATCAAATGACAACTCATGTCTATGGTTAGGAAACATAACCATCTTTGACTAACGAGCTAGTCAAGTAGAGGAATACTACTGACACTCTGTTTGTCTATGTATTCACACATGTATTATGTTTCCGGTTAATACAATTTTAGCATGAATAATAAACATTTATCATGAAATAAGGAAATAAATAATAAGTTTATTATTGCCTCTAGGGCATATTTCCTTCACCTTTGGCATGGTGCCTCTTCTATTCTCGACGACAACATCGTCCTCTTCATCGTCCAACCGAATCGATTGGTGGTAGCTTGAGCCATCATTCCTCTTTTTCCCGGCCTTGAGATCAGCCAAAAGTTGTGTTCACTTTGGCACTCCATTATATGATCCAACGAGGCAACAATGGCTAAAAGCAAATGGTTTCTTCTCCATCTCGTGATACAAAGTGGCCACCACCGCCGTCTAGCAAACAACATATGTATGAGCACGACAATGCAAACACAAGAAGCATATGAAAATGATGACAAGATGAAGCAATTGAACTTACGTGAGTTGCCACTCCCATCCCACTTTGAGGGCGTTTGGTCAATTGTGAGTAGTAGCCAACATACTTGTTCACTTCCCCTTGAATCACCCCCCATTGATGTTGCAGAGATGCCACATTCGGTTGGTCACGATAGGATGCGGCTCCACATATTCCTTTTTGTTCGTGATACTCCTTCCAAATCTTCTCTCAATACTTGTCCCCCTTTTGCTCGGTGCCTCATATTGGACCCATTGCTAAAATTTGTGGCCAACCAAGCTTTGAACAACAAGATGTCCTCAAAAGTTGAGAATGCCGGACCTCTTGCCTTCATCGTCTTCCCCTTCTTCTTCTTCTTGCTCGTGATACTCCTTTTTGTTCGTGATACTCCTTCCAAATCTTCTCTCAATACTTGTCCCCCTTTTGCTCGGTGCCTCATATTGGACCCATTGCTAAAATTTGTGGCCAACCAAGCTTTGAACAACAAGATGTCCTCAAAAGTTGAGAATGCCGGACCTCTTGCCTTCATCATCTTCCCCTTCTTCTTCTTCTTGCTTGGATTGGGATCGGATGTTGTCCCAACTTCAATGTGGTGCCCCCAATTGGCACTCCATTTGGGTTGGACCTTCATTGTCATTGATCATGTTCGACATGAATGCCTCCTAGATGATCATGGTTTGCAAGCATTCATCATGTTCGAAATGAACTAGCGGTCTCTCCAAAACATTGAACATACATATGAAACTTTGAACGGAGGTGAGCAACAAAAACATGCTTACTCTTGTTCTATCATTTTGTCGAACATGTTGTGGGCAACCCGGGTGCCACCGGTGCCAGTGCTCATCTGCGCCAGAATGAGCTATGGTGAGTGACACACGTCCACATCCGGCATCTGCGTGGGCAGAAAGCTCTTCGAAATGGCCCAACCGGCTATCGGATCCTCCTTTATCCCGAAGTGGTCTGAAGGTGTAATCCGCGTCGGCGGATAGATGGAAGGGGGTGCGGGGTTCTGGGCACTATGGGGGGAGGGGATAGCCGCTCATCCATGTCCGCACCTCCTCGCGCCGCCACCGCTTCTCTCTCTCGCTCTCGGCGTCGCCAGATCTTCTGGGCGACGTTCTCTGCCTTGCATGATGGAGCCAAGGAAGGGACGCTCACGGAAGAGGCGGACGCAGTTTCCGTCAAGGCGGTCGGGGACAGGCTGGATAACATCTAGGGTGGCGAATCGTGACTGGTGGTGATGATGGGGAGCAAGGGTGTCAGACGGCGAGGGATCGAGCACAAGAAAGGTAGAAGGGCGACAGGAGGAGGAGGAAGGGTTTGATGGATTGGGTGAAAATTGTGGTGGGGTAGGGATGTTCGGTCTGACGTGGCGGACGCGCCTGGGCGCCTCCATATCCGCCCCATATTTGGGCTGGATGTGAGGGGTGCCGGTCAGCCCGGGCATTTGAGGCCTGCTTAACGGGCCCGTCTGGGTTGGATTTTTGTGACCAGTCAGTGACCGGGCCATCCAACCGGGCGTTTGAGGCGGGCTTGTGGCGCCCGGTTATAGATATCTCTATGATGACATCTCTCAGTAATTCAGAAGTTGTGTCTGTGATGATGATCTTGTTTTCCTGATCATGACTGGTCTAATACATGTGTGGAAATACCCGCAATCCTTATTTTCCTAATCATTACACCTCTAATACTAGCTCATCATCATATACACAACTTCCGAACCAATGAGAGATGTCATTGTTGCCATGTTATCGGTACTTCATATGACTTGTTTACGATTGCATTGTTCCTTAGACCATGAGAATATTGTATACCAAACCAACATACCATATGGTTACTTCAGGGTTTACCACATGTCATTCCGTAAATGGATGTCAATAAAGGTGACTTACAGGTATACCGGAAACGTATGTCTCGGTATCGATAGTTCAAGACTAGAGTTTGCTCCTCTCACGATAGAAAGATACTCTATGGGCCCACTCGGTGTTACGGTGTCATTGTTGTCTGGCCAGACACTTGTGAATATTATCACGGGATACTGGAACACGAATATGAGTAAAGAGAGTGAAACCGGTAACGAGGGTAACCGGTATAGGGATCAAGGAGTTGATCACGGGGAAACTGATAATCTCTCCTTGGGTTCCGTAAACGTATCGCGAAGCAAGGGAATGGCATTCGTAAACAAAGGTTTGCTCAAGAACTTTGTGAATATGTGGGAATTAATAAGGGGTGTCCAGATTGTGCTGTTAACTATTGACCAGAAGGGGTTTCAAGTCACGTCGCTTATTTTCAAACCTGAAGCGTCACACGCTTAACAAGTTCTACTCGTGATTACCGGGTTAAAAAGCACCGAAAGAGTTTCAGATAGTTCCCAAAGTGTTTCGGATGGTTCCAGGAGGTCTCTTGGAATTCTGGAAAGGTATAACATGATTTCCGAAAGTTCGGATCTATATATGAAAAGTTTTCAGAGTCATCAGAATTGTTTCCCGAGATATCTGGAAAATTCATGATTTTATTTGTGCAGGAAAGTTGTGAAGAACCGTCATGAGATGATGACTCCTGGTGGGCGTATGGGAGCCCAAATGGGGCGCCATGGGCTTTGACAGGCCCTAAGACAAATTGGCAAGGGAAGGCTTCCTTCCCCTCTTAGGAGAAGGATTCCCCCTCCTTGGACACCCGTTCTTCCTCCACCTATATATATATATGTGGGGAGGGCTTCCTCTTGAGACACACCAATCCAATGGGACTCTCTCCGCATAGCTCAATGCTCTCCCGGCCTAATTGGCCTAAGTGTTTAGGTTCCTAATTAGACAGGTTATAATCTCAGTCTAATTGGTCTAATAGAATTAGACTCATAATTAGATCGGAAGAGCTGCCAGGCTTTCTCTCCCTCTCTAATTTTATCACAGTTCTTCTTCCTAGACATCGAAACTCTGCCGGACTACTACTTCGGAAAGCGTGGATACCTCGGAGGGGTTGTCTAATTCAACTCTCGTCTCGGGGAACATTCTCGTGGCTGGGAAGTGTAACCTAGCTGCGGGTCTTTGCGCTGCACCGACTCTTCACTGCTTTCGCTTCTCTGATCATTGGTGAGTTTGATCATTACCTCCATCTTCATAGTGTTCCTGGTTGTGATCGTGTAGCATAAATTTTTGTTGTGTAGCACGTTACCCTACAAGGATTGTGTTACCGTTAGTGTCGTGGTAAACAATTGTGTTGTCGTTTATCCGCGTCCTCGAGCTCTCTAGCACTTCACATCCGCGAGGAGAAGGCCACGACCTTGCTCTGCTCCGTCACCCACATCACCCACAAAAGCGGGTCACTGTCGACGTTGTCCTTGTACGATCTCGACGAGTTATTTGCCAGAGTTGGCAACTTGAGTATATTGATTAACTGCTACAATCTACTCATTAGGAATGTTTCGAAAAACGTATAGTAGTCATTTTTTTTCTATAAAAAACATCTTTTAGGCTTCTAAAAAACTTGATTTTATATATTCACAAGTTATTTAGATACTTAGATAATCCAAATAATGTTTTAGGTTGTTGGCTACAATAATTTACCAATTATCTACACAACCCATAAGACTATCCCTATCAGTGCGTGTGCATTTCTCCTGATCGTCCCATTTGCTTGCGCTAACTCTAGCCGTACGATCGACATCACAGGGACGCGCGCGTGAGCACATTGTAAGGCCAAATTATGGACAAACACGTAATAGAAAGTATGGAGATTTTGACCCAACAAGAACAATAAAGTATACCATGATGACATTCCCTGAAAAACAATAATAATAAAATGTCAAATAACAATGGAAAAAAGAACAACTTTTGGGATCTTAAATACCGGTGAAACCAAAGAGCTCATGGTCATTCCGACCCCTAATAAACCCCAAAGCCAAAAACCCTATTCCCCTCCGCCGCCTAGCCGCCATGGGCTCCGCCTCCGCCTCCTCGCTCCCGACATCCGCCGGCGCTGGTGAGAACTTGGTCCTCATCCTCGACTTCGGCTCGCAGTATACCCAGCTCATCACCCGCCGCGTCCGGCAGCTGGGAGTCCTCTCACTGTGCGTCTCCGGCACCGCCCCACTCTCCTCCATCACCGGGTTTCATCCCCGCGCCGTCATACTCTCCGGCGGACCCCACTCCGTCCATGCCTCGGGCGCGCCCTCCTTCCCCGCGGGATTCCTCGATTTCGCTGCCGACGCGGGCGCGCACGTTTTGGGCGTGGGCTACGGTATGCAGCTCCTAGTTCAGTCCCTCGGCGGTGCCGTCGAGGCTGGCGAGCGGCAGGAGTACGGCGATATGGAGGTAGAGACTACCGCTCCGTCCTCCACACTGTACGGGGAGAGCGTGGTGGGGATCAGACAGTCGGTGTGGATGAGCCACGGCGACGAGGTGGTCAGACTGCCTCAGGGGTTCGAGGTTGTGGCGCGAAGTGTGCAGGGCGCAATCACAGCCATCGAGCATCGGGAGAAGCGTTTCTATGGACTCCAGTACCACCCGGAGGTAGCTATCATTTACTGTTTTATTCTGTCATCTTGAATAGATGGAGATGGATTTAAACTAAGATTATTATGCTAATAAGTTCATTGCGTCTGTTGATTAGCTTATTTTGCGAGATTGCGAGACACACATTTTGAGTTTGAACTGCAGGGCGACCTGCCCCTTTTCCGTAAGGCTTTGTTTGGTTGAAGTGGGGCGATTCCACGAGTGGTTTCTAACCTCCAGGGATTGGGTGATCCCCGAATTGTCACCCAAACCCCTCTATTCTCCATCCACATGAATCCCTGTATACATAACCTGTTCGGTTATTCCCTTTCTAATCCACATCTATGAATTGTTGCCGCTGGTCAACCTCAGGTCAAACTCAAGAACCCTAGAAGCTGTGGGAGAAGTAGAGGGGAAGGAAGAGGAGGAGAAGCTCACCGGATGGGAGAGGAGGAAGGAGTGGGGAAGTATGCCACCATCGTCGCCTCCGGATGGCCGCGCCACCGCTGCCGCTGAATCGCAGGAGAGAGAGAGAGAGAGCTCGGGGACTCGATTTTTTTCTGGCGTACCGTTTGGTCGCTCGGGAGGGATTGGTTCCACGGGTAGAGTGGAGAGGATTTTATCCCGGGTAGTTCCACGGGGTTTGAGGGGGATTGGACGGGGGTGTAGCCCCAGCCGGGTTTAACCGAACACGTTCATAAAGTATGTTGGGGTCGAATCCCGGTCGGGGCGAAACCACGGGGTTCGACGGGGATTGGACGCCAATCCCGGCGGGGAGGGGCTAACCGAACAAAGCCTAAGTGATAAGTGAAATATAAGTCGGCTGTTTTCTAAGTTAAGCTACAAATTACTTGGGTTTCTTGGGATGGAACAAGCCTTTGGGGTAGCGGGTTGTGTCTTTACGTGAGTGTTTGTTTTGTGGTAAGAAAGATGAGAATATAAGGTCATCTGTATGGATCACACTGATCACAGCTTGCATATTGCTGATTGTGTATTTACTAGTTTGGGTTTGCAGTGCATACCGAAGTACACATGCTTCTTCATAAATTGTTTATGCCCTAGCATGGCTATCATAAACTTTTCAATCATCTGATTATACAAGGTGACACATCGACCCAAGGAAAGGAAACACTGCGCCACTTTCTTTTTGATGTTTGTGGAATTAAAGCTGACTGGAAGATTCAGGATGTGCTGGATGAGGAAATTAAGACCATCAAAAGTATGGTTGGGACTGATGAACATGTGATTTGCGCGTTATCAGGAGGTGTTGATTCGACAATTGCAGCCACACTCGTTCATAACGTGATAGGTGATAGGCTTCATTGTGTTTTTGTTGACAATGGTCTATTGAGGTAACCGTTCCTTCAGCATGTTCTGCTTCGAAATCAGTATGCAGCTAAACTAACATATGATCTTATCTGCATATACAAGGAGAAGGAACGAGTAATGTCAACCTTTAATAGTGACTTGCACCTTCCTGTCACATGTATTGATGCCTCGGAGCAATTTCTTAGCAAGTTAAAAGGAGTCAAAGACCCAGAGATGAAAAGAAAGATTGTTGGCAAAGAATTCATAGCTGTCTTTGATGAATTTGCTCACATGTTAGAATAGCAGACGGGAAAAAGACCTGAATATTTAGTTCAAGGAACATTATACCCTGATGTGATTGAATCATGCCTACCCCCTGGGAGTGGTATGACACATTCCCACACCATCAAAAGCCATCACAATGTAGATGGTCTTCCTGAAGATATGAAATTGAAGCTCATTGAACCACTGAAGCTCCTATTTAAGGATGAGGTATTAATCTGCATGTATACATATATGTACTTCATATATTTATTGATACTTCGCTTTGCATGATCTGACATGCTATACTGAAAGATACCCCATACTGGGAAATTATTTTGGTTTGTTTTCGAAGAAAATATTCCTGTTACTTATTATTTATCAAATTTATGTCCTGCAAAAGGTGCGGAAGTTAGGCAGTATCTTAAATATCCCGTAGTCATTCTTAAAGCGACACCCATTTCCCGGGCCTGGTCTTGCTGTACGTATCCCATCAGGTGATGTTACAGAAGGCAATGCTTTGGAGATTCTTCGTCAGGTTTGATCTTTTTGAACTATTGGTTTCTAAATCATCTCTGATATATGGTGTTAATTGTGGACTGCTCTGTTTACGTCTTCTAGGCGGATGAGATATATGTTCAAGCCATTAGAGATGCAGGACTCTATGATACAATTTGGCAAGCTTTTGCTGTGCTTTTGCCTGTCGAAACAGTTGGAGTCCAGGGTGACCAGAGAACTTACGGCTACCCCGTTACTTTAAGGGCAATTACTAGTGAAGATGGCATGACTGCAGACTGGTATGCTGAACCTACAGCTCTATCATACCCCTCCTCCCCCCCCCCCCGCGCGCGCGGCAACTGTATGATGCAATTGTACTCTAATGGTGCACTAGAGCAAATACTGTTCTGTTGCTTTTTTGCTCTAGGATTCGCGCCTCCCTTTTGGTTGCTCGGTTCTGTCACGCCCTAGGGGCGGCCAGGTTTGCCGGAGTAGCGATCGGCGACGGAGAAGAGAATCTGGATCGGGGGAGGAGGTCAGAAGGAAGGAGAAGGCAGTAGAGGATAAGATAGAACGAAGGGTTCAGAATACTTTTCAATTTCATCGATGCCTTGCTACAGTGGGTGACCGTTGCTTATATATGCACGGTTCCATTACAAGGCCGGGCCGGCCCAAGACTCAACGCCTACACACACCCACGGCCCACTCGCCACTTTGAATTACCCGCTCTTTGCTCATGTCTTCTACTTGGCGCTGTTCTTGACTGTCGTCAGTGCGCTAGTGCTGACAGTATCCTCCCCTGGAGAACCAGCATGTCCCCATGCTGGTGCATTCGGGTACCTGGAACGGAGCACCTGATAGTCCTCCCATGTAGCGTCTGCTGCCGGGAATTTGGTCCACTTGATCAACACCTAAAGATGCGCGGCATTGCCTCTTTTAACTAGGTGACGATCGAGAATTTCTTCAGGCTGCATATCCGGAACAGACAAATCCAGTGGTGCTGGCAGGTCAGTGAACACTGGTGTGTGATTAGGAACATGTTCCTTCAGTTGAGAAACGTGAAAGACCGGGTGCACTAAACTTCCCCGTGGTAGTTCCAGTTTGTAAGCTGCTTGACCAATCTTGGAGAGAATTTTGAAGGGACCAAAGTATTTCATAGCCAGCTTTGGGTAGGGGCGATTGACCACTGAGGATTGGGCATAGGGTTGTAGCCTGAGATAGACCATCTCGCCCTCAACAAACTGTCTGTCAGTGCGTTTGCGATCTGCAAACTGTTTGTACTTGCTCTGTGCTCTGGCTAACTGTTCTTTGATTGTTGCTGTGTGTTCGATATGTATGGACAACCACTGTTGCACTTCAGTGTTGTGAGACTGAGCTTGGCTGTACACTTGTCCCACATTTGGCTCGTATCCGTATAAGGTTTTGTAAGGGGTGCATCCCAGAGAAGAATGGTATGTGGTGTTGTACCAAAACTCTGCTTGAGGTAGCCAGGAAACCCATTTAGCTGGAGAGGCATGAACTGCACACCTCAAGTACATTTCCAGGCACTGATTGACTCGCTCTGTTTGCCCATCCGTTTGGGGGTGGTATGCTGTACTCATTTGCAACTCAGTGCCCCAAATCCTGAACAATTCCTTCCAAAATGCACTGGTAAAGATCTTGTCCCTATCTGAAACTATGAACAGAGGTAGCCCACGCAACTTGACCACAGTGTTGAGAAACACTTTTGCTACTGATGCTCCTGTGAAAGGATGCTTCAGTGGCAGGAAATGACTTACTTTTGTAAAACAGTCCACAACTACTAGGATGGCATTGTAGCCCTCTGATTTGGGCAGGCCTTCAATGAAATCCATGTTGATTGCTTGCCAAGGACCATCAGGAACATGTAGAGGTTGCAGCAGACCTGGTACCTTGCAGTGTTCATGCTTTGCTTGTTGACACACATTACATTGTTTCACAAAATTTTCCACATCTTTCTTGAGACCAGTCCAGCTGAATAACTGCTTCACTTTGTGATAAGTGGGTAACATACCAGAGTGTCCTCCTATGGGAGAGGAGTGAAACGCCTGGATCAGCTTGGTTTGTAGGCCAGTGTTTGCTCCTACCCAGATTTTTCCTTCTTGTTTAATTAGACCTTCCTGAAGCTGGAACCCTGGACAAGCCTGACTATCAAGAGCTAACTTGGTAAGCATTGCTTGAGCTGAAGGGTGCACAGTGTAAGAATTTAACACTTCTTGGATCCACACAGGTTTGCTAGTTGACACTGCTTGTACTGCAAAGAGATGTGCCACTCTGGACAAGGCATCTGCAGCTGTATTCTCCACACCCTTTTTGTACTGAATAGAGAAATCCAGTCCCACCAATTTTGTCATGGCTTTCCTTTGCAGATCAGAAGTTAAATTCTGATCTCCCAGGTGACATAAAGTCTGGTGGTCTGTCTTAATCACAAATGGAGCTCTGGATAAATAAGATCTCCATCTGTCAATGGCCATCATGATAGCCAGAAATTCTTTTTCATATATGGACACTTTTTGACTGTTCACTCCTAAAGCTTTACTGTAGTAAGCAATAGGGTGCCCTAACTGTGTGAGTACTGCCCCAATGCCAGTATTGCAAGCATCAGTCTCAATGGTGAAGGTTTTGTTGAAGTCTGGTAGTGCTCACACAGGAGTTGTGGCCATAGCCTGTTTGAGTAACTGAAATGCAGTTGTAGCAGCTTCTGTCCAATGAAATGATTGTTTCTTCAGTAATGTTGTGAGTGGCTTGGCCAGTAGACCATAGTTTTGCACAAACTTTCTGTAGTATCCTGTGAGACCAAGGAAACCCCTTAGTTCAGTGACATTAGTGGGAGTTGGCCAATCTAACATTGCAGCAGTTTTGGCAGGATCAGTGCTCACTCCCTGGTCAGAAATGATGTGTCCTAGATATTCCATGGACTGTTGTGCAAAAGAGCATTTGCTTTCTGTCACAAACAATTTTTTTTCCTTCAGTGTATCAAATATTGATTGTAAATGGACTGTGTTCCTCTAATGTGCCACTCAAGACCAATATGTCATCCATGAAAATTAACACAAACTTTCTGTTAGAACCTTTGAAGATATAGTTCATGAAACACTAAAATGTGGCAGGTGCTGTGGACAGTCCAAAGGGTACCACCTTGAACTGATACTGTCCATTGTGAGTTTTAAATGCTGTTTTAAACTCATCTGCTTCTGCCATACGAATTTGATGATATCCTGACTTGAGGTCTAGCTTAGAAAACCATTTAGCTCCTCCTAATTCATCCAAGAGTTCATCAATGACAGGCAGTGGAAATTTATTCTTGATTGTGACATCATTTAACTTTCTATAGTCCACACAAAACCTCCAGGTGCCATCCTTTTTCTTAACCAGTAGCACAGGAGATGCAAAAGGGCTTAAACTGGGTGTGATGAGGCCTGACTGTAGCATTTCAGACACTTGTCATTCAATTTCATCCTTTTGCTGTGGTGAGTATCTGTAGGGCCTGCAGTTAACAGGAACTGCACCAGGTACAAGATGTATTTCATGGTCAAAGTCTCTCTGTGGAGGTAAGGTTTTTGGATCATTGAAGACAGACTTATTTGCTTGCAGCACTTGCTGAACTTCCTTAGGTATTTCAGAACGAGGATTGACCATAATATGATGCAGCATAGCTGTTTCCCATATGTCATTTCCTTTTTCCCACTTCTTTAGTTGTTCCATAGAAACTTCTTTAATTGGCTCTGCCTTAGCAGGCAACACTCCTTGTAACCTGACAGTTTTCTGTTGATATTCAAACTGAATCCACTTCTCAGCCCAGTGGCATTGCATCACACCCCATTTCTCAAGCCAGTCCATATCTAGGATAATATCATATCCTCCCAGGGGAAGCACTTGCATGGCACTAGAAAAACTGTGCCCCTGGATCCACCAAGTCAGTTCAGGAACAAACTTTGTGCAATCTACCAGTCCTCCATTGGCCACTTTCACTTGCAGGGGTTTCTTCATTGTCTGAGCAGGCACTGAAACTCTGTCCAGCAGTGCTTGGTCCACAAATGTGTGTGTGCTCCCTGAATCAATGAGTATTAATGCAACCTGGTTCCCAATCAGAGCTCTCAATTGTATGGTTTTGGGATGTGAGGCCCCAGACAGAGTTGTGTCAGAAATAGTGGCACATTCTTCCTGATAATGGTCCACCAGTGCATCCAGTACCGCATCAGATATAATTTCATGAGGATCCACTAATTCTGCTGCTTTCAGTTGAGTTGTGGGAACAGCTGTGGGTTTACAAGCATGGCCTGGCATATATTTCTCTCCACATCCATAACATAATCCATTTGCTCTGCGATACTCTTTCAGCTGCTTTGCCTTCCACAACTCTCTAGGAGCAAAAGTCTGTTTATTCTCATTCATGGGGACTGAATTTTTGGTATATGTTGCTTTGAAAGACTTTTGCTGTTGGACCAATCCTTCCTGTACCACTGCATACATAGAAGCCAGCTGAACTTTTGCTGGTAACTACATCTCCACAGCTGAGCGTAGTTCTTCCTTCAGCCCCATAACAAAACGAGTGACCAAAAAGGTGTTGCTTATGGTCGGCTCATAGAGTCTAATATGGTACACCAGTTGCTGAAATTGTTGCTTATATTCCTCCACTGTACCACTTTGCTTGAGCAACATAAGCTCTTTCATCCTTTCCCTGTGGATATTGACATCAAATTCATGTAACACTGCGGCACAGAACTGTTCCCAGGTGTGAAATGCACTCTGCTGCTTGAATGCTTGGTACCAATGTGCAGCGTTGTCAGTTAGGTACAGAGAAGCGGAGGTCACCCTGAAATTGTCTGGAATATGATACAGACGAAAGAATGCTTCGCACTTGTCAAGCCAAATCCTCACATCCGTGCCATCAAACTTGGGAAAATCCATCTTAGGCATCCACTGTCTCCTAGTCGACTGATCCTCTGTCCCAGGTACTGCAGCGAGATCTATTGGTGGCAGTGGTGGATGTACCTGAGAAAAACGCAAAGGTGGTTGCGGCGGTGGCCCTGGCATGGCACCCAGGATGCCGTTTGACACTTCCGAGGCAGTTGGGGACGAACTCTCGCCATACCCGTGCGGCATCTATTGCTTCCCCAGATGCGCGGCGTGCGCTTGCTCTTGTTGAACCTTCCCTAGCGCGTCGCACGAGAGATTCACCTTCATCTGAACCTGATCGATGTGGGCGGCTTGTTCGGTGAGCTTGGCATCGAGGGCTTCGAGTTGTGCGCCGATGCCGTCGACGACCTTCAGTTTGCTCTGCGTTGCGCGCAGCTCGGCGAACTCCTGCAGCATCCGTTCCTGCAGCGCCTCCATCTCGTCCGCGAGGAAGCGCGTCTGCAGGTTTGGCTTGAATGTCGTCGTCTTCATCGCTCTTTCCCCAAATCAACCCACCTCAGGTCGGGAATTATGCAGATCGACCCTAGTGGATCCGCTACCGTCGCCTCGGATTTGCCGGGTACGAATCGGGGAAAAAAATTTGAGCGCAGGCGGAGCGGTGGCTCTGATACCAGATTGTCACGCCCTAGGGGCGGCCAGGTTCGCCGGAGTAGCGATCGGCGACGGATAAGAGAATCTGGATCGGGGGAGGAGGTCAGAAGGAAGGAGAAGGCAGTAGAGGATAAGATAGAACGAAGGGTTCAGAATACTTTTCAATTTCGTCGATGCCTTGCTATAGTGGGTGACTGTTGCTTATATATGCACGGTTCCATTACAAGGCCGGGCCGGCCCAAGACTCAACGCCTACACACACCCACGGCCCACTCGCCACTTTGAATTACCCGCTCTTTGCTCATGTCTTCTGCTTGGCGCTGTTCTTGACTGTCGTCAGTGCGCTAGTGCTGACAGGTTCCTTCTAGAATAGTTTGTGAATACTACTCCCTCCGTTTTGAGTGTAGTTTCACTCATTTTGCCCCTTATGTAGTCTGTATTGAAGTTTCTAAAAAGGCTTATATTCAGGAATGGAAGGAGTACTAGTTTGAATTAAACAATTTAGCATTCACCTATGTTACATTACCTCTTGGCCTTCCCTTTTCAGGCCCAGCCCCCAAAATCCATAAGGTCCTCAGTTGTAATGTATAGTTAACAGTTTTGCCAAGCTGTGTTATTCCTAGTTATCTGATTTGTGTACTAACTATGGGCAATTGCTGGTCTCTCAAGTCTCAACTGTCATCGCTAAGTTCTTGGACAGTTTGTTTAATTGTTGGATGGTGTGTATTTATGGTATTTACTCTTGTATTAGTTGCCTTTCTTATGTCCGATGTCCATGTGGTCTTTGGTATAGGATTTTTTAGCGCCTTACGCATTGTCGTGTACAGATTGCGATGTTTCTGTGGTAACTCTCCCGTTTTGTTAACAAGTGTTGGTAATTACAGATGTCTCTTATGTGGTTGAATCTAGCCTTTCTCTTTTATTTTTTGGAGCTTTTGATACGCTCTTGCATGTTTTGACAGCTGGTGTCCTTTTCTTTTAATTCTTTCAGGTATTATTTTGAGCGCAAGTTCCTGGCAGATGTGTCTAATAGGATCTGCAACAATGTGCGAGGCGTTAACCATGTTTGCGTGGACATAACATCGAAGCCACCAGCAACGGTGGAGTGGGAGTAGGCTGATGGTGAAATAAAGGAATTAGAATCACGACACATAACGCCAATTACTAGATCATTCTCTAGGGCTCCTAGACAAATCCCCTTATGGTGAAAGATGATCAAAGCTTCGAAACTGCACTTATAACTGTTCTTTATTTGCCTTTCTTTGCTGTCACTCGATGCATTGCATTAAATAGTGTATGAAGCCAAATCGCTCGTTAGTAAAACAGAAACACATAGATCAACTCAAATCTGAACGCTTGATAAATGAACTCTCAAGTCTCAATAAACCCAGTGTCGAGGCAAGAGAAATCTCCCCCCATCATCGACAACAAGGGCCTACAAAACCACTCTTCCCAAGTACATAAGCCCCAAATCGCCGAGTATTTTGCGGTTTTGGGTTGTCCCCTCCCGCACAAGCCACCACCTCACCCAAATGATTTGTGAAAATTGCATCCGAGCCACCATTCTTACATCAGGTTTGAAGGAGTTGTCAGTCCGGCGGGAGTTTCCATCTTAGTGTAGGGCTTACGACGAGAACTTAGGGATGATGGCTATATATCATGAGTCATGGGCATAGCGATGCCAACCCGGTGAGAAACAACGAGGTATCATCATTTGTTGGTCTGAAGTACAATGTACTCCCTCTGTTCCGAATTACTTGTCGCGGGTATGAATGTATCTAGATGTATTTTAGTTCTAGATACATCCATTTTTGCGACGAGTAATTTGGAACGGAGGAAGTATATGCCATTTTCTTGTCTTGAAGTCTTTACATGTTTTGGGGAGGTGGACCGGCTTACTTAGAGTCTATCAAATGCTACTTTGTAACTGTGTAGTTATAGCTTTCGAATTCGTCGTAAAACATGTTGTGAGACATGGAGACCAAGAAAGGATTTGTCCCTCCAACTTGGAGAGGTATTCTTTCAAGTGATCGTATCCTCTATAAAACACTAAGCTCCCTAATTTAATTAATCCCACATTCAATTGAGGTATTCAATTGAAATTGGGTAACCTGATTTTGACGGGTAAACAATTTCTCAAAGCTCTCTCGTTCAATTCTTTTACAATATGCTTTCTAATTTTGAAGACCTCACAGTTACTTGGGCTTTCAAATTAGTATCGGGTCACGTTGATCTTATGAACAACACACTCACAAACTGCGGCAGGTAGAGAGAATTAATCATTTGTTATTCCAATGTAGCTTGGTTAGGTTTGTATGGCAAGTGGTTGTGTGCGCCTTTTGTTAAATTGTGATCCAAATTCTACCGTATTAGACTAGGCATAGTACATACGGTGTGGGCCTTTTGCGTTGGTACCAACGCGTACGAGTACAACTCGTTTACTTGTCCTCCAAGGACTCTCATGTATTGCCCTCATACATACCCCATATAGTCGCACCTAAGACGGTTTGTCGTCTCGTGCTTGTAATACTCCTCCATCATAGTGATTGCGCCTTTGTGCGTCTGTGACTTCTTCCGCAAGGGTTTCCACGTAAAAATCCATGTCTCTTTGTCTCGTTTTATTCTTATTATTATCTAATAAGTGGTATACAGAGCCAAGTTGCAATATACGAGATTTGAGATCAGGAGATTAGGATTGCGGCGTGTTCACCGCCGCCATAGATAGCCGAGACCGACATGTTTTCCTGCCGCTGATTCGTTTCCTACCCGAGCAGTCACCGAGACGAAAACACGGAGTACTTCCGCTGCCCCGCTGCCAGTCAAATCGCCAAGTCGCCAAACCAAGCTTTTCTGCTGCAGCCGTTCTTGACCAAGTCGCCAACAGATCCGCCGAGCCGTGCGTTGCTGCAGCTTGTTTTCGTCAGTTGGGTTCGCTTCAAGTCCCGAGGCAGCAGGGACGATCTGATTGCTACCGCTTCACATCATCGCTGGTTGAGTACTACTTCTAATCACGTCAAGCATTGATCGGCTCGTACTACTTCAACTAGTGCTAGTCACGTGGAGGCTACAGTGCACGTTGGTTATTAGTCCGGTACTCCGCTGCTCCGTGTACCCATGATCTATCGGGTGCTATTTTTTCGACTTTGTTGCTTCGCATTAATTACTTCTGTCAAGAATTTTTCTACTGGCTTGTACTACTTTGTGTACACAGATTTATCTACTCATGGATTCCATGAAGTACGATCTTCCGCTGCTGGACCGTGACACAAGGTTTACCCTATGTAAAGTCAAGATACGGGCATTGCTGGCACAGTCCGACTATGATGAAGCACTGGATAGTTTTGGAAAAAACCAAATTCAAGATTGGACTGATGAGGAGAAAAGAATTGATTGTAAGGCTTTGTCACAAATTCAACTTCATTTGCATAATAATATTTTGCAGAAAGTTTTGAGCGAGAAAACTGCCGCCGCTCTATGGTTAAAGTTGGAAGGGATTTGCATGACTAAAGATCTCACCAGCAAGATGCATCTTAAGTAAAAATTATTCCTGCACAGATTACCCGAGGGAGGTAATGTTTTGAATCATATTTCAGAATTTAAAGAGATCATATCCGGTCTAGCTGCAATGGAGGTTAAGTATGAAGAGGAAGATACTGCTTTAATGTTACTTTGTTGACTGCCAAGTTCTTATACAAATTTTAGAGACACCATATTATACAGTCGTGATACTCTCACACTTAATGAAGTTTATGAAGCTTTGAACTCTAAGAAGAAGATGAAATTAATGGTGCCTCATGATGGTTCTAGTTCATCCCAATCCGATGGATTATCTGTTCGTGGTAGAACAAAGGAGAAGAACTCACATAATGGAAACAGAGGCAAAAGTAAGAACGGCTACAGGGGCCGGTCGCAATCTAGATACAAGAAGTATTGCAGGTATTGCAAGAGAGACGAGCATGGCATCTCAGAGTGTTTCAAGTTGCAGAACAAGGAAAAGAGGAAAGGTAACAAACAAGGTGAAAATTCCGCTAACGTTGCTCGTGATGATAGTTTCGATGATGCTCTTGTCGTTATTGCTGGATGCGATGAGACCAATGTGGGTACTTGACACCGCATGCACTTTTCATATGTGTCCACATAGAGATTGGTTTAATACTTTTGATTCCACTACTTCTGCTGGTTCCGTTTTGGGTTTTGATAATTCACCATGCAAGATTGAAGGCATATGTTCTATTCGAATCAAGATGTTTGATGGCATAATCAGAACTTTGACAGATGTTCGGTTTATTCCGAAGATGAAAAGAAATCTTATTTCTATGAGTGCCCTTGATGCAAAGGAGTACAAGTGTTCAGGTGGAGATAGTGTTTTGAAGGTCACCAAAGGCTCCCTTGTTGTGATGAAAGGTGACTTAAGTTTGATCAATGGTCTTTATTACCTTCGAGGTTCTAATGTTTTAGGTAACACTACTCCATCTATTTCAAAGAATTCTGATTGTAATGCTGCTAACCTTTGGCATATGCGTCTTGGACATATGAGTGAACTTGGTTTAGCAGAGTTAAATAAGAGAGGTCTTCTTGATGGATATGAACCTGGTAAATTGAAATTTTGTGAGCATTGTATCTTCGGCAAGCACAAGAGGGTGAAGTTCAACACTTCGACTCATACAACCGAAGGTATTCTTGATTATGTGCATTCTGATTTATGGGGACCATCTCACAAGAAGTCACTAGGTGGTGCAAGTTACATGCTGACTATTATTGATGATTATTCGAGAAAAGTTTGGCCTTATTTCTTGAAGCATAAATATGAAGCATTCTCAGCATTTAAGGAGTGGAAGATTATGATTTTGAGGCAAACTAAAAGGAAGGTAAAAATACTTCGAACTGATAATGGTATGGAATTCTGTTCTAAGCAATTTAAGAATTATTGCAAGTCTGAAGGCATTGTCAGACATTACACCGTTCCTTATACTCCTCAACAAAATGGTGTTGCTGAGCGTATGAACAGGACCATTATTTCCAGAGCCCGTTGCATGTTGTCCAATGCAGGTTTGCATAGGCGTTTTTGGGCTGAGGCCGCTTCCACTGCTTGTTATCTGATCAACCGTTCACCATCTATTGCTCTTAATAAGAAAACTTCAATTGAGGTATGGTCTGGTTCACCTGCTGATTATTCACAATTGAGAGTTTTTGGTTGCATTGCTTATGCTCATGTTGATAATGGAAAATTGGAGCCTAGAGCTGTTAAGTGCATCTTTCTTGGTTATAAGTCTAGTGTTAAAGGTTTTAAATTATGGAATCCTGAAACCCAGAAGGTTGTTATTAGCAGAAATGTTATCTTTAATGAATCTGCTATGTTACATGGTGTTTCATCTACTAATGTTCCTGTTGAGAATGAACAGCAGCCTACTGTTCAATAGCCTACTGTTCAGGTGGAGCATGTTATTGATTCAGGTGATACATCTGGTAAGGAAATTGTTGATGCACATGATGATCCCGTCGTCGATGATGAACATGTCACTCCCACTCCAAATCAGCCTATTGTTCCGCCCAGTTTGAATCTTGCACGTGACAGAGTTAGGCGGGGTATTAATAAACCTGACAGGTTAATTGAAGAGTGCAATATTGTTTCTTTTGCTTTATCTGTTGCAGAAGAAACTTAAGGTAGTTCTGAGCCTTCTTCATATTGCGAGGCTATTATTTCTGATGATAGTAATAAGTGGATGACTGCTTGATACGTCTCCAACGTATCTATAATTTTTGATTGTTCCATGCTATTATATCATCAACCTTGGATGTTTTATATGCATTTATATGCTATTTTATATGATTTTTGGGACTAACCTATTAACCCAGAGCCCAGTGCCAGTTTCTGTTTTTACCTTGTTTTAGGGTTTCAAAGAAAAGGAAAATCAAATGGAGTCCAATTGACTTGAAACTTCATGGAACTCATTTTTGGAAGGAAAGAAGCCCAGAAGACTTGAAGTGCACGTAAGGGAAGCTTCGAGGAGGCCACGAGGTACGGGGCGCGCCCACCCCCTGGGCGCGCCCTCCACCCTCATGGGCCCCTCGTGGCTCCCTTGACGTACTTCTTCCGCCTATATATCTCCATATACCCTAAAAACATCGGGGAGCACAATAGATCGGGAGTTCCGCCGACAGAAGCCTCCGTAGCCACCGAAAGCCAATCTAGACCCGTTCCGGCACCCTGCCGGAGGGGGAATCCCTCTCCGATGGCCATCTTCATCATCCCGGTGCTCTCCATGACGAGGAGGGAGTAGTTCTCCCTCGGGGCTGAGGGTATGTACCAGTAGATATGTGTTTGATCTCTCTCTCTCTCTATCTCTCTCGTGTTCTTGAGGTGATACGATCTTGATGTATCGCAAGCTTTGCTATTATATTTGGATCCTATGATTTTTCTTCCCCCCTCTACTCTCTTGTAATGAATTGAGTTTCCCCTTTGGAGTTATCTCATCGGATTGAGTCTTTAAAGATTTGAGAACTCTTGATGTATGTCTTGCCGTGCATATCTGTGGTGACAATGGGATATCACGTGATTCACTTGATTTATATTTTGGTGATCAACTTGCGAGTTCCGCCCTTGAACCTATGCATAGGGGTAGGCACACGTTTTCGTCGTGATTCTCCGGTAGAACTTTGGGGCACTCTTTGAGGTTCTATGTGTTGGTTGAATAAATGAATTTGAGATCGTGTGATGCATATCGTATAATCATATCCACGGATACTTGAGGTGACATTGGAATATCTAGATGACATTAGGGTTTTGGTTGATTTGTGTCTTAAGGTGTTATTCTAGTATGAACTCTAGGGCTATTTGTGACACTTATAGGAATAGCCCAACGGATTGATTGGAAAGAATAACTTTGAGGTGGTTTCGTACCCTACCATAATCTCTTCGTTCGTTCTCTGCTATTAGTGACTTTGGAGTGACTCTTTGTTGCATGTTGAGGGATAGTTATGTGATCCAATTATGTTATTATTGTTGAGGGAACTTGCACTAGCGAAAGTATGAACCCTAGGCCTTGTTTCAACGCATTGCAATACCGTTTATGCTCACTTTTATCATTAGTTACCTTGCTATTTTTATATTTTCAGATTACAAAAACCATTATCTACTATCCATATACCACTTGTATCACCATCTCTTCGCCGAACTAGTGCACCTATACAATTTACCTTTGTATTGGGTGTGTTGGGGACACAAGAGACTCTTTGTTATTTGGTTGCAGGGTTGCTTGAGAGAGACCATCTTCATCCTACGCCTCCTACGGTTTGATAAACCTTAGGTCATCCACTTGAGGGAAATTTGCTACTGTCCTACAAACCTCTGCACTTGGAGGCCCAACAACGTCTACAAGAAGAAGGTTGTGTAGTAGACATCAAGCTCTTTTCTGGCGCCGTTGCCGGGGAGGTTAGCGCTTGAAGGTATATCTTTAGATCTTGCAATCGAGTCTTTTAGTTTCTTGTTTTATCACTAGTTTAGTTTATAGAAAAATGGAATTAAGTTTGCCTCATACGCTTCATCTTTTTAATATCTTTCGTGAGTATGATGGAAAGGAAAATTGTGCCAAAGTGTTAGAAGAAGAATGCATTAAAATGTTTGGCACTAAATATTTGAATGATGAGCATGATTGCAATGTTGTTAGTATAAATTCCTTGAATATCCATGATGCTAATGATATGCAAAGCCACAAGCTTGGGGAAGCTATGTTTGATGAAGATGATATTTTTTGTCCCCCAAGTTTTGATGAGCAAATTTATTATGATGAAACCATGCCTCCTATTTATGATGATTATATTGATGAAAGTGGATTTGGAGAGGTCATGACTTTATTTTGTGATGAATCCACTATTCCGGAAGAGGTTCCAATTGGTTAGGAGAACAAAGTTGCTATCTATGATGATTATTGTGATGACTTGTATGCTATAAAGAATAATGATATCCATGAAACTTGTCATCATGATTTTAGTTTTCAATTGGATTATGCCTCACATGATAATTATTTTGTTGAGCTTGCTCCCACTACTATTCATCAGAAGAAATTTGCTTATGTGAAGAGTAATAAAATTTCTATGCTTGTAGACCATGAAAAGAATGCTTTATGTGATTTTTATATTGTTGAATTTATTCATGATGCTACTGAAAATTATTATTAGGGAGGAATATATGCTTGTAGGAATTGCAATAATATCAAGTTTCCTCTCTATGTGCTTAATTTTTTGAAGTTATGCTTGTTTCGCCCTCCTATGCTAGTTGATTATTGTTCCCATAAGTTGTTTGCTCACAAGATCCCTATGCATAGGAAGTGGGTTAGGCTTAAATTTTCTAGTCATATTCTTCTTGATGCTCTCTTTATGTTACAATTCTTATCCTTTATGTGAGCATCATTAAAATCATCATGCCTAGCTAGGGGCGTTAAACGATAGCGCTTGTTGGGAGGCAACCCAACTTTATTTTTGTTCCTTGCTTTTTGCTCCTGTTTAGTAATAAATAATTCATCTAGCCTCTGTTTAGACGTGGTTTTATGCTTTTAATTAGTGTTTGTGCCAAGTAGAACCGTTGGGAAGATTTGGGGAAAGTCTTGGTGATCATGCTGTAAAAAACAGAAACTTTAGCGCTCATGAGAATTGCTGCAATTTTTATTTAGAAAGTGATATTTAGTTAATTATTTTTGCATATTATTAATAGATAAATTCCTCAGGTCCAGCAATTTATTTGAGAATTTTATGAGTTCCAGAAGTATACGTTTGATCCAGATTACTACAGACTGTTCTGTTTTTGACAGATTCTGTTTTTCATGTGTTGTTTACTTATTTTGATGAATCTATGGCTAGTAAAAGAGTTTATAAACCATAGAGAAGTTGAAATACAGTAGGTTTAACACCAATATGAATTTAGAATGAGTTCATTACAGTACCTTATGATGGTGATTTGCTTTCTTATACTAACGGAGCTTACGAGTTTTCTGTTAAGTTTTGTGTAGTGAAGTTTTCAAGTTTTGGATAAAGATTTGATGGATTATGGAATAAGGAGTGGCAAGAGCCTAATCTTGGGGATTCCCAAAGCACCCCAAGGTAATATTCAAGGACAACCAAAAGTCTAAGCTTGGGGATGCCCCGGAAGGCATCCCCTCTTTCGTCTTCATTCATCGGTAACTTTACTTGCGGCTATATTTTTATTCACCACATGATATGTGTTTTGCTTGGAGCGTCAATTTATTTTGTTAAGATTTTCTTGCTGTTATTTAGAACAATGTTTTTCATCTTTTATTTCAATAAAAGTGGCATTGATAGCCTTTACTATGCCTATGTTAGAAGTCCACATATTGCTGTTTGAAAACAGAAAGTTTACCGTTGTTGCAATAATTTCCTAGAAAAATCAGAATGTGATAAAATGTTGAAACCTTTTGCATATTAAGCTTTGATAAATTTACTACATTTGGAATTTTCTTTAATAATTTTTTGGAGCTAGGGAAGTATGGATGTTGATGCACTCTTTACAGACTGTACTGTTTATGCAGATTGCTGTTATGTTTGCATTGTTTGCATATATTTGCTTCTTTAATGATTCTATTTGAGGATAGGACTATTAAATATGCAGAGGAATTTAGTATGCAATGTTTAATAATAATTTTAGTGATTTTCTACAGTAGAGTATGATAAGGTTTATGCAATGGTTTATACTAACTTATCTCACGAGTCCTTGTTGACTTTTGTGTGGATGAAGCTTTTGAGATTTAGGGAGACCGTGATATGATAGGAATTAAGGAGATACAAAAGCTCAAGCTTGGGGATGCCCAAGGCATCTCAAGATAATATTTCAAGAGGTCTCAAGCGTCTAAGCTTGGGGATGCCCCAGCTGGCATCCCACCTTTCTTCTTCAACAACTATCGGTTAGTTTCGGTTGATCCTAAGTTTTTGCTTCTTCACATGATGTTTGCCATTCTTAGAATGTCATTTTATTTTGCTTTGCTTTCTGTTTGAATAAAATACCAAGATCTGAAATTATTAAATGTTAGAGAGTCTTCACATAGTTGCATAATTATCTGACTACTCATTGATCTTCACTTATATCTTTCGGAGTAGTTTGTCATTTGCTCTATTACTTCACTTATATCTTTTAGAGCGTGGTGGTAGTTTTATTTTGTAGAAATAGATGAGCTCTCATGCTTCACTTATATTATTTTGAGTCCTAAACAACATGGTAATTTGCTTTGGTTATGAATTTAGTCCTAATATGATAGGCATCCATGAGGGATATAATAAAAACTATCATATAAAGTGCATTGAATACTATGAGAAGTTTGATACTTGATAATTGTTTTGAGATATGGAGATGGCGATATTAGAGTCATGCTAGTTGAGTAGTTTTGAATTTGAGAAATACTTGTGTTAAAATTTGTCATTCCCGTAGCATGCACGTATGGTGAACCGTTATGTGATGAAGTCGGAGCATGATTTATTTATTGATTGTCTTCCTTATGAGTGGCGGTCGGGGACGAGCGATGGTCTTTTCCTACCAATCTATCCCCCTAGGAGCATGCACGTAGTACTTTGTTTCGATAACTAATAGATTTTTGCAATAAGTATGTGAGTTCTTTATGACTAATGTTGAGTCCATGGATTAGACACACTCTCACCCTTCCACCATTGCTAGCCTCTCTAGTACCGCACAACTTTCGCCGGTACCATAAACCCACCATATAGCTTCCTCAAAACAGCCACCATACCTACCTATCATGGCATTTCCATAGCCATTCCGAGATATATTGCCATGCAACTTTCCACCGTTCCGTTTATTATGACACGCTTCATCATTGTCATATTGCTATGCATGATCATGTAGTTGACATCATATTTGTGGCAAGGCTACCGTTCATAATTCTTTCATACATGTCAATCATGAGTCATTGCACATCCCGGTACACCGCCAGAGGCATTCATATAGAGTCATATTTTGTTCTAAGTATTGAGTTGTAAGTAAAAAGAAGTGTGATGATCATCATTATTAGAGCATTGTCCCAGTGAGGAAAGGATGATGGAGACCATGATTCCCCCACAAGTCGGGATGAGACTGCGGACAAAAAATAAATAAATAAAAGAGGCCAAAGAAGCCCAAATAAAAAAAGAGAAAAAAAGAGGCCAAAAAAAGAGAAGGCCCAAATAAAAAAAATGATGAGAGAAAAAGAGAGAAGGGGCAATGCTACTATCCTTTTACCACACTTGTGCTTCAAAGTAGCACCATAATCTTCATGATAGAGAGTCTCCTATGTTGTCACTTCCATATACTAGTGGGAATCTTTCATTATAGAACTTGGCTTGTATATTCCAATGATGGGCTTCCTCAAAATGCCCTAGGTCTTCGTGAGCAAGCGAGTTGGATGCACACCCACTAGTTTGTTTTGTTGAACTTTCATACATTTATAGCTCTAGTGCATCGGTTGCATGGCAATCCCTACTCACTCACATTGATATCTATTGATGGGCATCTCCATAGCCCGTTGATACGCCTAGTTGATGTGAGACTATCTTCTCATTTTTGTCTTCTCCACAACGACTCTTCTATTCCACCTATAGTGCTATATCCATGGCTCACGCTCATGTATTGCGTGAAGATTGAAAAAGTTTGAGAACATCAAAAGTATGAAACAATTGCTTGGCTTGTCATCGGGGTTGTGCATGATTTAAATATTTTGTGTGGTGAAGATGGAGCATAGCCAGACTATATGATTTTGTAGGGATAGCTTTCTTTGACCATGTTATTTTGAGAAGACATGATTGCTTTGTTAGTATGCTTGAAGTATTATTTTTTATGTGAATATTAAACTTTTGTCTTGTATCCTATGGATCTGAACATTCATGCCAAAATGAAGAGAATTACTTAGAGAAATATGTTAGGTAGCATTCCACATCAAAAATTCTGTTTTTATCATTTACCTACTCGAGGACGAGCAGGAATTAAGCTTGGGGATGCTGATACGTCTCCAACGTATCTATAATTTTTGATTGTTCCATGCTATTACATTATCAACCTTGGATGTTTTATATGCATTTATATGCTATTTTATATGATTTTTGGGACTAACCTATTAACCCAGAGCCCAGTGCCAGTTTATGTTTTACCTTGTTTTAGGGTTTCGAAGAAAAGGAAAATCAAATGGAGTCCAATTGACCTGAAACTTCACGGAACTCATTTTTGGAAGGAAAGAAGTCCAGAAGACTTGAAGTGCATGTAAGGGAAGCTTCGAGGAGGCCACGAGGTAGGGGGCGCGCCCACCCCCTGGGCGCGCCCTCCACCCTCGTGCCTCCCCTGACGTACTTCTTCCGCCTATATATCTCCATATACCCTAAAAACATCGGGGATCACAATAGATCGGGAGTTCCGTCGCCAGAAGCCTCCATAGCCACCGAAAGCCAATCTAGACCCGTTCTGGCACCCTGCCGGAGGGGGAATCCCTCTCCGATGACCATCTTTATCATCCCGGTGCTCTCCATGACGAGGAGGGAGTAGTTCTCCCTTGGGGCTGAGGGTATGTACCAGTAGCTATGTGTCTGATCTCTCTCTCTCTCTCTCTCTCGTGTTCTTGAGGTGATACGATCTTGATGTATCGTGAGCTTTGCTATTATATTTGGATCCTATGATGTTTCTTCCCCCCTCTATTTTCTTGTAATGAATTGAGTTTCCCCTTTGGAGTTATCTCATCGGATTGAGTCTTTAAAGATTTGAGAACTCTTGATGTATGTCTTGCTGTGCGTATCTGTGGTGACAATGGGATATCACGTGATTCACTTGATGTATGTTTTGGTGATATCGTTTATGCTCACTTTTATCATTAGTTACCTTGCTATTTTTATATTTTCAGATTACAAAAACCATTATCTACTATCCATATACCACTTGTATCACCATCCCTTCGCCGAACTAGTGCACCTATACAATTTACCATTGTATTGGGTGTGTTGGAGACACAAGAGACTCTTTGTTATTTGGTTGCAGGGTTGCTTGAGAGAGACCATCTTCATCCTACGCCTCCTACGGTTTGATAAACCTTAGGTCATCCACTTGAGGGAAATTTGCTACTGTCCTATAAACCTCTGCACTTGGAGGCCCAACAACTTCTACAAGAAGAAGGTTGTGTAGTAGACATCACTGCTATGCATGATGAGATGGAATCACTTGAAAAGAATGGCACTTGGGATTTAGTAAAATTATCTAGAGAGAAGAAACCTATTCGTTGCAAGTGGGGTTTCAAGAGGAAAGAAGGTGTTTCTCCTAATGATGAGACAAGAAATAAAGCAAGGTTAGTTGGTACAGGTTACAGTCAGATTCCAGGTATTGACTATAACAAAGTATTTTCTCCTGTTGTGAAGCATAGCTCTATTTGCACTTTACTCAGTATTGTTGCCATGCATGATCTTGAGCTTGAACAATTGGATGTTAAAACTGCATTTTTACATGGTGAATTAGAAGAGGATATTTATATGGAACAACCTGAAGATTTTGTTATTCCTGGAAAAGAAAAGTTTGTCTGTAAGTTAAAGATATCTTTTTATGGATTGAAGCAATCCCCTAGACAGTGGTACAAGAGATTTGACACCTTTATGCTCTCTCAAGGTTTCAAAAGGTCTTATTATGATAGTTGTGTTTATTTGAAAACTATCAAAGGTTCAACTATTTATTTGCTCCTTTATGTTGATGATATGCTAATTGCTGCAAAGAGTATGTCAGATATTGATGAAATAAAGAAGCAATTTAGTAATGAATTTGAGATGAAGGATTTGGGTGCAGCAAAGAAAATACTTGGCATGGAAATATCCAGAGATAGACCGTCTGGAAAAGTATATCTAAGTCAGAAGGGGTATATTGATAAAGAAAGTACTCCATTAGTTGCACACTTCAAATTATCATCAGCCTTATGTCCTAAGTCAGATGCAAATATTGAGTACATGTCTAGAGTTCCATATTCGAGTGCAGTTGGTTCACTTATGTATGCCATGGTTTGTTCTCGTCCGGATTTATCTTATGCATTGAGTGTTGTCAGTAGATACATGGCTAATCCTGGAAAAGAGCATTGGAAAGCAGCTCAGTGGATTTTCAGATACCTGTGTGGTACTTCTAATGCTTATTTACAGTTTGGGAAAACAAGAGATGGACTTGTTGGTTTTGTTGATTCTGATTTTGCTGGTGATTTGGATAAGAGAAGATCACTCACGGGTTATGTTTTCATCATTGGTGGTTGTGCTGTGAGTTCGAGAGCAACTTTGCAGTCTATTGTGGCTTGTTCCACTACTGATGCCGAGTATATGGCTATTTCTGAGGCATGCAAAGAAGCTATCTGGTTGAAAGGTTTATACACTGAGCTTTGTGGAGATTCATCTTGCCCTACCATATTTTCTGACAGTCAAAGTGCCATATATCTTACAAAGAATCCAATGTATCATGAGAGGACAAAACACATTGATGTCAGATTTCATTATATTCGAGATGTTGTTGCTGAAGGCAATCTGAAGGTATGCAAGATAAGTACTTATGATAATCCTGCTGATATGATGACAAAGCCAGTTCCGACCAATAAGTTTGATCTTTGCTCAGGCTTAGTTGGTATTTCTCACTAGTCCTATGGACTTTGACGCACAAGGTGTTTATGCTGATTTGGATGGAGTTATTCACTTTCTTCGACTACTGGAGGGAATTTGGCTCAAGGTGGAGATTGTTAAATTGTGATCCAAATTCTACCGTATTGGACTAGACGTAGTACATGCGGTGTGGGCCTTTTGCGTTGGTACCGACGCGTACGAGTACAACTCGTTTACTTGTCCTCCAATGACTCTCATGTATTGCCCTCATATATACCCCATGTAGTCGCACCTAAGACGGTCTGTCGTCTCGTGCTTGTAATACTCCTCCATCATAGTGATTGCGCCTTCGTGCGTCTGTGATTTTCTCCCGCAAGGGTTTTCACGTAAAAATCCGTGTCTCTTTATCTCGTTTTATTCTCGTTATTATCTACTCGCTCCGTTCCATAATAAATGACCCAACTTTATACTAAAGTTAGTACAAAGTAAAGTCATCTATTTTGGAACGGAGGGAGTAACACCTTTGATCTCACCAGACCTCCTGAGGGGATTTCTAATATGCTGGGTGGATGTATCAGATCCTTCCCCACGAAAAACAGGAGGCTGGTCTTGATTGGAGGGACTACCATTTACTGGACTATTTGGAAGACTAGAAATATGGCTGTTTTGATATAAAAAATTATCCTGATATCCCACCTCTATAGTTTTCCAAGTTTACTCTTTGTTGAACTCATGGAAAATTCTGCACGGAACCCAAGACAGAAATGCAAGTGAAGATGAGGCACTGCGGATCAGGGAGGTTGTGCAGGAGATCTTTAGTCGAAGGCATAGAGACTCCGGCCGGGAGAAGAATAGGTGGATGATCAAGCATGAGATTAATGTGATTCTAGAGCTTTTGTAGTTTGTTGTTATGTTTCAAGTATGTGATATGCAATTCCACCTGCGTGTGGTAGCAAAACTGTTTTGTATTGCGCTGGGCTTGGGAGTTGCTAGGTGTGCACCCCCCCCCCCCTCTGCACCGCAGTCTGTAGTGCCCTGTTTTCGGGGTTTTTTTCTTCTTCTTTTTATGTTGATACTTTGTATAAGCGTCGGCGGTTGCTTTAATGGAAATCGACGTGGGAGGCTCCTTGCTTCACACACACACACTGCAGCAGGTTTACTGATTTTGGTGATGGTCTTTTGAGGTTATGTTTCGGGCATGCGCCCTCTATCGGGGTTTGATGCCCTTTCGAACTCGGTCCTGAGCTTCTTCATTGTTCTATTTCATGCTTGTTTGTATTAGTACCTGTTGGATGATGTCTGGTTTGTGGGCTTTATTAATTTAAAGTTGGACACATCTTGTGTCTTTGTTAGAGCATCTACAGCAGGGTGCTTCAAACCTGCCTCAAACGCCCGGGCGGACAGTCCGGTTAGTGACCGGTAAAAGAAATGTAACCTAGACGGGTGCTTCAAACAGGCTTTGAACGCCTAAGCTGGCCGGCACCCCTCATATCCAACCCAAATATGAGACGGATATAGGAAGGCCCGAGCGCGATCGGGCGCATCCGCCACGTCGGACTAACATTGGGATCCTACGCGAAATTGTCCAGAAGCCCGGCGGTCCAAAGCTCATCTCCTCCATCGCCCTAGGCCGACTACTTAAGCCGACCACTCGCACCGAAACCATACACATCCACATTTTTTCCCTCCCGTCCTCCGCTGCCGCCACTTTCCACTCATCGTCTGCCACCAGTAGAAGCCATGCCCCCATGCCGTCGGGTAAGGAACTACCCTATCTAACGCCGGAGCACGGGCTGCAGCTCCTTGAGCAGATCCGTGAAATGTGCGAAGCTCGGATCGCTGCGGGGCTACCTCCGGATGCGGTGGATCTTAGGGAGGAGGAGGAGGGGGGTGGGGGGGGGGGAGAAGGACGAGGACGTGGGGGACGCTGGGGCCGCGGATCTGCATGCGGAGCAGCAGGCGATACTCGATTCCCTCCGATCAGAATCGGCGTCGGAGGCCAAACACTGTCATTTGCAGGAGGTGGAGGTGGAGAACGCCGTAGGCATCGACGAGACGCTTGCGTATATGGATGAGGAGGAGGAGCCGAAGCCCTGCGACGCGTCCAACTACCCAGCACCCGGCACGGATGTAGTGCACATCTCCGACCACGAAGTTTAGTTTAGGCTAGCTTGATGTATGTAGTACATAGGAACTTCCTTTATGATTCGTATGGATCTAAAGGATGAAATATTAGGTATTCGGATGCATAGCATCAAGCATGAGGTGTGATCGGTCAGTGCCAGCGGACGTGTCTGGTCGCGCGTCTGCGGCGTCTGCGCGCGTTTGAGGGGCCGGATTTACTAAGTCCGATTGTAGATGCTCTTATAAACATATTTCACAGATACAAAGACAACGTATGTGTCCACTCCAAGAAAAATTAACCATGTACATCAACGTCAGTGCACCAAAGAACGAAAACTACCATGTTTCCCCTGATGAGGATCATTTAATTTTCTGACGCGGACTAATCTTTCTGAATCAGCTAACGACCAAAATGTACAAGGTTCTCTATAGGAGGCAGCACACCGGCGGCTCTAGGCATTCTGCACCGTCATGATGGCGAGGGCCTCTCTCGCCTGCCCCAGGATGTTGAACACCGTCGCGGCGATGTGCGACGGCGTCAGCCCGGCCTCCACCAGCTGATCGGCCGGCGATCCATGGTCGATGTACTTGTCGGGGAGTACCACCGGCCGCCACTGCACAACCCAAAGAAAAATTCATCATCAGTCACTCACGCCGTCAGTGTTGGTCTCTGACTCTCTGAGTCTCTGTCCGTCAGTCTGTCTGAAAAATTGACAATGTTGCTTCGATCAATCGATTACCTTAAGTTTGCCGTCGAGAAGGCCATCCAGGGCCATGAACTGAGCCACGTGTGAGCCGAAGCCGCCGATGGAGCCTTCCTCGACGGTGATGATCACCTCGTGGGACTTGGCGAGGCTCCTGATGAGGGCGTGGTCCAACGGCTTGCAGAACCTGGCGTCGGCGACGGTGACCCTGAGGCCGTGCCGCGCCACGATGGACGAGGCGGCCATGCAGTACTGCACCGCCGACCCGTACCCCAGCAGCGCCACCCTCTCGCCCTCGATCATGATCCTGCCTTTGCCGACCTGCCGAACATGCGTAGATCAGTCGTCAGTCGCGTACACAGTCTCTAATCTGCTCTCGGAGTTATGAGCTCGAGATCGAAACGCACCTCGATGGCGGTGCCTTTGTAGTTCTCCGGCAACGGGACGCCGATGCCGTTGCCCCTCGGATAGCGGAAGCAGGAGGGGCGGTCGTCGATGGCCGCGGCGGTGGCCACCATGTTCAGCAGCTCGGCCTCGTCGGACGGGGCCATGACGACCATGTTGGGCAGGCACGCCATGAAGGCCACGTCGAAGGCCCCGCAGTGGGTGGGCCCGTCGGCGCCGACCAGCCCCGCCCTGTCCATGGCAAACCTCACCGGGAGCTTCTGGAGGTCCACGTCGTGCACCACCTGGTCGTAGCCTCTCTGCAGGAACGAGGAGTAGATGGCGCAAAAGGGCTTGAGCCCCTCGCAGGCCAGGCCGGCCGCGAAGGTCACGGCGTGCTGCTCCGCGATCCCGACGTCGAAGCACCGGTTGGGGAAGCGGCGGAGGAAGTAGTTGAGCCCCGTGCCGCCCCCCATGGCCGCGTGGATGGCCACGATCTTGCTGTCCTGCTCCGCCTCGGCTATCAGCGCCTCCGCGAAGTAGTTGGTGTAGGACAGCGTCTTCGCCGGGACCTTGAACTGCTTCCCCGTCGCCGGATCGAACTTGGCCACGCCTGCGCCATGGATCGATCACACACAACAATTAACAGCTAATTACACTCCCCTATGTATGATAGTGCATATGAACGATTCATCCATGAAATGCAAGAAAGACGCGGTGGTGCTTGATGATTCATGTATGTTATCTACCGTGGTACTTGTCGGAGGCTCGCTCGGCGTAGGGGTAGCCGCGGCCTTTCTCGGTGATGACGTGGATGAGCACGGGGCCGGTGGTCTTGGTGCCCTTGACCTCCCGGAGGATGGTGATGAGGTCGTCGATGTTGTGGCCGTCGACGGGGCCGATGTAGTAGAGCCCGAGCTCCTCGAAGAGCGACGACCCGGAGCCGCTGATCATGCCGCGGGCGTACTCGTCCACCTTGGCCGCGATCTCGTGCACCGACCCGCCGATCTGCTTCGTCACTCCCTGATGAGCATACAAAACACGCGCGAAAATCAGTCGAATATCTGGGCCCTTTTCCTTCCGCCCGGCCCAGCAATGTAATGCCGGTTAGTTAGGGCCGCCTAGTTTATTTACAAAAGGAATATGACCAGCCCAGACAGCCCAGCAACATTATCAATTTGAGCTGTCAAGTGATCAGATTTGAAGTGAAGATAAACTACTCATTCGACTCAAATCCAGGAGGATTAGAAAAGAAATACACCTATGTCCTTCCTGTCAGATTGTGCTTGCGCCACGTCACTTGTTTTTAAAATTATAAGCCACATCGCTTGTTATGATACTCCCTTCCCTTAAGTGAGCTCTTTTGTTGAAGACAAAAACGCTAGTGGGCAGCACTAGATATGCTACTCTAGGTTACATCGCCATTTCTGGTGGATGCATAGCTAGAGCCATGCACTACACCTGGCACTGATAGAGTATGCGTGCGTTGCATCTGGAAGAAAACAGCTACGATTTTGGCATGTACCATACAAAAATTTAAGATTTAAAACTCGGAGGCGTGCTCCCACGGCGACACTGACACGTTTGGTTCGATTTTAAAAAAACTGTTGCTGTGATGCTGATTTGCTGTCATTTCATCCACTGTTTCAAATTTGTTTGTAGTTTTTAGTTGAAACATGCGCACACGACTTGCTATTTTTCCTTTTTTTACAAACCTATCATGCAGCAAGTTGGAATTTGATTCACGCCACTGCTTTCAAGTCAACGTGGCTTTTGCCGTACTATCTATGGAGTGTGGGAGTGTAGGAGGTGCATTTTGTGAGGCTGTACCTTGGCCACCTCCCTCAGCTCCCTGAGCGGCCGGCTGGACTGCAGCTTGCTGAGGGCGCCGCTGAGCGCGCCCACGGGCGGCGCCGGCCCGTCCAGCGTCGCCGTCGGCAGCGACACCTGCTTGTTGTCGTTGAGGATGACGATCATGTCCGAGTCGAGGTACCCGGCGTTGTTCATCGCCTCGTACGCCTGCCCGGCCGTCATGGCCCCGTCCCCGATCACCGCCACCACGTTGTTCTTGGCGCCCTTGAGGTCCCTCCCGACGGCCATCCCTGAGAACCACGCGCACACGCTCGATTACCACGTCCGTTCACCGCAGATTTTTCACGAGAAGATTAAGTGCTTCATAATCAGATGCAGAGGTGGTTAGTTACCGAGGGCGGCGGAGATGGTGGTGGAGCTGTGGCCAGTGCCGAAGCTGTCGTACTCGCTCTCGGAGCGCTTGACGAAGCCGGACAGCCCGTTGGTCTGCCGCATCGTCGGCATCTTATCGCGCCGCCCCGTCAGAATCTTGTGCGGGTACGACTGCATCGAATAAACAAAAACGGCACGGTCCATCAGTCGGGCCGGTCTCCGAGCTGCGCAGCACCTCACATGGCGCGGGCACGTTACCCCAATCCGGGGCCACGCCGGCGGATCGCCGGGCGGGCCAGGTGTGCATTGTTAATTTGTCGAGCTTTGCTTAATTACCTGGTGGCCGACGTCCCAGAGGAGCTTGTCCTGCGGGGTGTTGAAGACGTAGTGCAGCGCGACGGTGAGCTCGACGACGCCCAGGCTGGACCCGAGGTGGCCGCCGGTCTTGGAGACGTGGAAGATGACGTCGGAGCGCAGCTCGTCAGAGAGCTGCTGCAGCTCCTTGAGGGACAGGTTCTTCATGTGGATGGGGTAGTTGACGGTGTCCAGTAGCGGCGTCGGCGGCCGCTGCGAGTGGTACTCTGCTTCCCTCTCCGACAGCGACGCAGAAATGCCGGATGTCCTCCTCCTCGGCGCCTGCTCGCCAAATCGATACAGCATTGGCCATGGCGACAGCAGCAACGGTTACGGTTTGCAAAGAAGACGAGCAGGAACAGAGCACTAGCTACCTAGCGGCCATCGAATTACTCGAACCGACAAGAACAAGAACAGAGAAGAATCGGCCATGGCGAGAGAAGAGCAGAGGAGGCGTATGCTGGCTACTAACCTTGAGCGGCCTGGCCTGGAGCTCGACGGCGGGAGCGAAATGGTGCTCCTGAGGCAGCACGCCGAGGAAGCCCCGCGGGAGGGAGAAGGTCGACGAGAGCGCCATTGTTCCTCCTTCTCAAGACTGCAACGGCTCAACTCCCCCCTATCCTCTGCTTGGGAGGAAGCGGGTGAATCCAAAAATGAGCGTCCCAAGCGCGTCCAAGAGCCGCGAGCAAGTGGCGGGCTGACACACTATGCGGAATATGGGTGGGGATCCGGGAGGGGAAGTGGAGCGGAGAGTGACGAGGTGAGGTGCTCCGTGCCCGGGACTGGGGGTGTGCCCCGGCGCGTTCTATAGTGGTGGCGAGGGGCGATGGATGGGGGTGAGGTGAGGTCGGATGGCGATAGGCTGTAAGGATGACCACCGAGGCCATTGCCCGGCGCATCGGCGTGTGGCTGGTATTCGTTCGGCCGTGCGCGCCTGAGCCTCTGGGTCTGGGTGCTCGCTTTTTCGTCCGTCGCTGGCTGCACGGGAGAGAGAGAGAGAGAGAGAGAGGGAGGGGCCGGGCAGCGGAATGGGTGCCTACCTATCCGGAATCCCATTGGACCAGCTCGGCGTAGTATCACGAGAAGATAATGGGATAGGAGCTAACGCTGGGAACATCTCAATTACGGAGAAGAAAATAGAGAAGAAGGGGCGCAGGAAATGATGGGCTTTTCACAACTTTTGGTGCTTCACCTCCATTTGTAGTGTTTCCCACATTATGAGAGAGTGTGCCACTGGCAAATTCATGGCCGCCCTACAGTTGTGAAAGCCCACTAATGATGAGCCTTGGTTGCTCGTGGCCGCCCCTTGTTTAGAGAGTGTCACTGGCAAAATTCAGCTCGCCCTACTGGAATGATACTGCTAGTTTTGTTGTGTCGTTGTGAGCCTTGCCGGTAGCGCTAGCCTAGTTTCTTTGGCTTTCAGGGCCGCTTTGATTCAAAGGATTTTCATAAAGAAATTGGAGGATGGGAATACTTAGAATTTTTTTCTACGCTGATTGTTTAATTCATAGTATTGAATCACATCGGAAGACTTTTTCTAGGGATTCCTTTGTACTGAATTCTATGGGAATGTTAGGGCTTCTTTTAATTGAAGAAAATTCAGAATGTAGGAACAAAAGACACAAAATTGCGGCAATGCTACACATACGGTAACTTACAGGGTTTTATAAGGAGGGATTAACTTGTGTGTTTGTGATTGGTCAATAGTTGATGGAGCCGGCCCACCCCCTAAAAATTAGAAAGGGGAGGGGGAGAGGCAAGTTTATGATTGCTCAGTAGATGAAAACAATCTGTAAAACCCCGTATTTGTTTGTAAGTCTAGTATTTTTGCACAAAATTGAGATGCCATGTGGTGTGAATTCCAATAGGATTTCAAAACACTGAGAATTTTGTAAGAGATATCTTTGGATGATGCACAGGAAAAACAGACAAGAAAAATTAGAGGATTCATAAGAGAGAGTCGAGAGAGATAAAGTGGAAACGCATTGGACTTCTCAAAGGAAAAAACAAAATGAGGTTTGAGCTCATGTTGAGATTCCTATGGAATGGAGGGCATAGGAATTGATGTGAGCCCAATCCCACAATCCAAAGTACTTCCTTAGAAAATAATCCTATAGACTGGAATCCTAAAAAATTCCTGTGAATGTCCAGTGGGCACTAAATTAATAGGTTAGTCTGAAAAATAATATGAATTGATACAAAAAGTACATAAAATGATAATGTAATAACATGAAACAATAAAAAATTATAGATACATTTGAGACGTATCAAATGCCATGTGGCCAGGCCGTGGATAATACCGATCTAGGTTGTTAGAACAAAGCCGGATAAGCATCATGATGGTGCACGAGAATACTTCGCGCTAGCAGGCTAGCTGTGCGGGAAATCTTTTCCAGTGTATAGCTCGACCAAGTTCTTTTGACACTTGTAAGAAGCCGAGGTGGTATTGGTCACCTCGGATGTAGTCCAGCGTTAAAGCTTGACTGCAAGGGGATGCTTTCGTTGAACCAGTTTCAAGACTGGGGACCGAAGTAGATCAACTATTCAGGCAAGCCGAGGTGCTTCCAGCTTGAAGAACAGTTGAAGGGCTACTAATGGGGTTCAGCTAAGGGGCCTCTCACCACGTTGACTCCCAGCCTGGTGGGTCGGGTTAAGAACCCCTTGTCGGTTCCATCCTAGGCCGCATCATAACAACTAGAAAAAGCTACCGAAACTTGTTGTCGTGGCAGCAGAAATCACTATCGTGGCAAACTATTTTTGCTAATGTGGAGGAACTTTTCTGTCTTAGCCCGTTTCTTGAAATTTTCTTCACTAGAGAACTCCTTTGCGTATGGCTTTTGCGTCGGGGTCCACCACCCCAAAATTTGTCACCACCATGTATTTGCAACGAACAATATCACTATCTCTATAGGCAATAAATAAAATGCATTACATGTAATTTGACACACGGGCCATAAAAGTAACAATCATATGGCTCCGGCCATCATGCTCTACCATGATATGCAGGCCATGCAAATTAATTATAACATACATCATCTGAAAGTGTAACTAATCCCCGGGTGATTTGGCTAATTCATAATAGCATATACATCATTGAACTAATGCCTACTCAAAGAATATTTCAGGAAAGTTCAATATAAGTATGGTAATGGGATGTGAATGTGGACCCCTCAAAATGCAAAGGACATGTGTTAGCAAAGATTCAAGACTCTACATTTTCTGGTTAAGTGATCCAAGATCACATCGAGTACATAGGAAAGCCAATACTATTAAAAGGGGATCACGTTCTGATGATGGTCTAACTGCTCAAGTGCTTAGAGATATTGCTCCAACGAAAAAAACCTAAAGTCCATATCGGTCCCACCGTAACACATCCATCCGGACTCATCAAGATACACTTGACATAGCCATGGCCTAAACCCTAGCTTTTTAGTTCCATCGAGTTGGCCCTTTAGTCCCACCGAAGAGAACTTGCCAACCTTATGTCGTAAACTGAAATTCGATCGAACTCTTTGAATGGTTTCAGGCGGTGATACCAAAGTATGGAAAGTGCTTAGATCAGCTTGACTCAGTCCCAGTGAGAGTTTTCATCCTGTGACGCCCCCGATTCAATCGTACACTAATCATGCATGCAAATGTGTACGATCAAGATCAGGGACTCACGGGAAGATAACACAACACAACTCTACAAATAAAATAAGTCATACAAGCATCATAATACAAGCCAGGGGCCTCGAGGGCTCGAATACAAGTGCTCGATCATAGACGAGTCAGCGGAAGCAACAATATCTGAGTACAGACATAAGTTAAACAAGTTGCCATAAGATGGCTAGCACAAACTGGGATACAGATCGAAAGAGGCGCAGGCCTCCTGCCAGGGATCCTCCTAAACTACTCCAGGTCGTCGTCAGCGGGCTGCACGTAGTAGTAGGCACCTCCGGTGTAGTAGGGGTCGTCGTCGACGGTGGCGTCTGGCTCCAGGGCTCCAGCATCTGGTTGCGACAACCAGAAAGAAAGGAAAAGGGGAAAAAGGGGGGAGAAAGCAACCGTGAGTACTCATCCAAAGTACTCGCAAGCAAGGAACTACACAACATATGCATGGGTATATGTGTAGGGAGGCCATATCAGTGGACTGAACTGCAGAATGCCAGAATAAGAGGGGGATAGCTAGTCCTATCGAAGACTACGCTTCTGGCAGCCTCCGTCTTGCAGCATGTAGAAGAGAGTAGATTGAAGTCCTCCAAGTAGCATCTCCAAGTAGAATCTCCAATAGCAACTCCAAGTAGCACCTCCAGTAGCATCGCATAGCATAATCCTACCCGGCAATCCTCTCCTCGTCGCCCTGCGGAAAAGCGATCACCGGGTTGTCTGTGGAACTTGGAAGGGTGTGTTTTATTAAGTATCCGGTTCTAGTTGTCATAAGGTCAAGGTACAACTCCAAGTCGTCCTGTTACCGAAGATCACGGCTATTCGAATAGATTAACTTCCCTGCAGGGGTGCACCACATAGCCCAACACGCTCGATCCCATTTGGCCGGACACACTTTCCTGGGTCATGCCCGGCCTCGGAAGATCAACACGTCGCAGCCCCACCTAGGCAAAACAGAGAGGCCAGCACGCCGGTCTAAACCTAAGCGCGCAGGGGTCTGGGCCCATCGCCCTGAGCACACCTGCACGTTGCGTGGGCGGCCGAAAGCAGACCTAGCCTAGTGGCGTTCCAGTCCAATTCGGCGCGCGCCGCTCCGTCGCTGACGTCTGAAGTGCTTCGGCTGATACCACGACGTCGGGATACCCATAACTACTCCCACGTAGATGGTTAGTGCGTATAGGCTCGTAGCCGACTCAGATCAAATACCAAGATCTCGTTAAGCGTGTTAAGTATCCGCGAACGCCGAACAGGGCCAGGCCCACCTGTCTCCTAGGTGGTCTCAACCTGCCCTGTCGCTCCGCCACAAAGTAACAGTCGGGGGCCGTCGGGAACTCAGGCCCACCACTACCTGGATGGAGCCACCTGTCCTTTCAGCCCCCTCGTCAGAATCGCTTGCGGGTACTCAATGAGCTGACCCGTCTTTAGTCACCATCTGTATAGTATGTATGTATGTATAGTATATACCCGTGATCACCTCCCAAGTGATCACGGCCCGATAGTATAGCAAGGCAGACTGACAAGAATGTAGGGCCAATGATGATAAACTAGCATCCTATACTAAGCATTTAGGATTGCAGGTAAGGTATCAACAGATGTAGCGACAATGTCAGGCTATGCATCAGAATAGGATTAACGAAAGCAGTAACATGCTACACTACTCTAATGCAAGCAGTATAGAGGAGAATAGGCGATATCTGGTGATCAAAGGGGGGGCTTGCCTGGTTGCTCAGACAAGGAGGGGTCGTCGGTGACGTAGTCGTACTCGGTGGCATCAGCGTCGGTCTCGTAGTCTACCGGAGAGAAGAGGGGGAAGAAATAATGAATACAGAGCAAACAAAGCATCACAAAATATAACAAGGCAATACGCGGTGTTCGGTGTGCCCTAACGCGGTAGTAGGTGATACCGGTGAAGGGGGGAAAACATCCGGGAAAGTATTCCCGGTGTTTCGTGTTTTCGGGCAGAGGAGCCGGAGGGGGAAAGTTGCGGGTTCGATAGGTTAGAGGGGTGTGGCGGACGAACGGACTGCGTATCCGGAATCGTCTCGTCGTTCTGAGCAACTTTCATGTAGAAAGTATTTTCATCCGAGTTACGGATTATTTTATATGAATTTCCAAAGTTTTATATGATTATATTGATTTATTTAACTCCAAAATTTAATCAGTAAAACTATTGTCACAAAGTGCAGTGCCAGCCATAGTGTATGACAGGTGGGGTCAGAGTCAAAGTCAACAGTCTAGTCAGCTGTTGACTGGGTCAACGTTGACTGGTCAAACAGGGCAATGGGGCCCATCGTCATAGACTAGTTTAACTAAGCAGGTTTAATTAGACTAAATATGTTCATTAGGCTAATTAATCAAAGTTAATTAGGTAGTTAACTAAGCAAATTAATTAATTAATCAAATTACTAATTAATTAAATAATTATTTCTATTTTTCAATTTCGTTCGTTTTTTTTAACAGGGGCATGGGGCCCCCCGGTCAGTGGCACAAGGCCTGGGGCTGTGCAGCCCAGGAGCGAGCGCCGCGGCACCCAGAAGGGCACCGGCGGGCACGGCACCGACGGGGGGAAGGGGCGAGGTCAGGCCGGGGTAGCAGGGGCCGTCGCCGGACGGCGGCAGCCGAAGCGGGTGCTTGGGCGACGGGCGCGTGGGTGGAGCGGCAGGACGCGGTGAGCGCACCGGGAAGGGCCGCGGTGCCCGGGCGCGTGCGTTGGGCGTGGCTGGAGGTGCCCGGGCGCGGCGAGCGCACCGGGATGTGGTGGCCACATCGAGGCAGAGGGGGAGAGAGGAGGACGGATGGCGGCTCACAGGGGGAGTAGGGAACGGGGCAACGGTGTTCGGGGAAGAGGTCGGAGACTGCGTGACGGAGAGGAAGCAGGCCGTTGACGTGGTCCGGCCAGGAAGCTCTGGGCGCCGGCGTCGGGCGCCGGGGTGGAGGGGCGAGGGGTGGTCGAGGAGGCCGGTCGGGGATGAGGATGGGGACGCGAGGCGGCAGATCCGGCGTTGAAGCACGACGGCGGGGCGCGAGATCCACGGGCGGCAACGGCGATGTCGGCGGGGACCACGGGCGTCGACGAGGTGGCCGTGGCGGAGGCGTCCCGCGCGGCGTCGAGGCGAGGAGGAGACGAGGACGACGGGGCTGCGTTGGGGTCCTCCTCCTCTCGATCCCGATCCAATCGGGGGAGAGAGGGGAGGGGTGAGATATTTTCGGGGGTGTGGGTGTTTGGGCTAGGGTTTCCTCCCTGGTGGGGGGTTATGGAGGGGAGGTAGCGGGCCGGCCGGCTGGGCCTGGGGGTTGGCCCAGTTGGGCCACGGCCCAGGGGGGTTTCTCTTTTTTTATAGTCTTAGGTTTTAGCTTTTCTGTTTTGTTTTTCCTTTTTTTTATTTTCTTTTATTATTTCTTTTCTGTTTAAATTCATCTAAAAGTATTTAGGCTTTTTATAAAAAGGGGTTTGTTGCACCATAATTACCTTTGTAATATTTGGCGTCCACCGAACATTTTTGTTTTTATTTTGAAAACGTTTATTCTTGACTTGATTTTGAATTTGAAATTCGAACCGGTTTTTGAACTAACCCGAGATTAACTACAGTGACAAAGGTGACGTGGCATCATTAGTGGGGATTACTGTAGCTTAATTACCCGGGCGTCACAATTCTCCTCCACTACAAGAAATCTCGTCCCGAGATTTAAGAGGGAAGTAAGGGGAAAGTTCTGGTTACGATATTCTAACGGATCTTCTCGACGAAGTTAGTTCCTTTCGTTGATGTCTTCAATCCTTTATTCCGATGCATCATGATAAACTCGCCACCATTTCTTCGTGAACTCCATCGTACTTACGAATAGGTAAGGGGTAGCTCTACAATGCAAGGATGTTATAAGTGAAAATCATCTGGGGGTATCCCCAGAATGAACTTATGAGTATCTCGCGAGTTGAACAAACGACACACATCGAGAGCAAAGTAAGACAGGGCGATAAGAAGTTTCAAGCGGATAGGCAATCGTTCATTGCCTGAAGCAGGGTGCGAAAGGGTTCAGAGCAACGGGTATAAGTATTGCGTCCGATACCAGAATAGATCTACAGGCAAGTGGCCCGTGAATTACATACAAAGTCAAGCGTGAGGAATAACTTTGGGAACAGGGGGTGTACAGGAGAGTCAGGTTTCGATCCTGTGAAACTGTGGGTTATGGGCCCACCATGTGGTTAAAAGTAGAAGGTTGGTGACATCTTGCACGATCATGTAAGCAAGGCATGTTAGAGGAGAGTCTGAGGGTCATGTCGGCAACAACATAGGTACCAAGGGCGAGGGACGAAGAGAACCATTTTCCTGCTCGTTGAACGAGGCGGACCAATAGGCAAGGTTCTCGTCCATCGGTGGTTACTGGAATGTCATCAACAATAGTAATAGGGTCTTACTTACAGAGTGGTACAACGAGGTGCTTACCTAAGCAGGGGATTATCACTGCTTAGATTATATAGGTCACAAGAAGGGTCAAACAGACCCATGGAAAGGAAAATGTGATCATTAGGTTAAACAGAACAATGGAAAGGAAAAATGTGTTTAAACACATATTTCGGGGGTATATCCTTCCCAAGGATAAGCAGAGCATGATATCCATGACAGGATATAATGTAGAAAACCCTTTAGGTAAGGGGAGAGAAATTTCATGACATTACCCATACAACGGTGTTCGGATATTTGAGCAAGAAACATTTAGCATTGGGCTTCGGATGTTCTTGTTGAAAATCAGAGTATCGCAGACATGCTTCGAGACAGCATTGGCATGGCCTTCAGGTGAAGATCAGACTTTGGAATCACGAAGGATCCATCTGGAATAACTTGTAGAATAAGTCTTACAATTTCCTCATGGATGAATGGATAACCTTGCTGAAAAGGAATCTATATTGATAGGTCCTCCAGCCGGGGGGGGGGTGCTAGGCATGACATCATGTTAGCGGGTCATCAAAGGATCAACATCATAACTCTTGGAAAGGTGTCCCAACCATCATATCTGACCGAGATTCAGATCCGATTGGTGTCAGGATACCTGAGATTCAGGATGTCTGAGAAGAAAAGGCGCAACACAAATCGTTGAAATGGCATTGCAAGCTTCTCGGGAAATGAACTATGGGAGCGGGTTTCTGAAGCAATAGTTCACCATTAAACCAAGGAGAGGACAAGGAGGCGTCTGGTGAACTCAACGACAATTCACCGATATTCCCAAAAGATGGATTTCCACCATTAGGTGAACAAGGAGATAACATTGTCAGATCAAATGATATAAGGAAGTATGCTCGAGGAAAACATACACAATTAAACATTGGTTGAAGGGTGCGCCCGAAGTACGGGTTGGGTTGCACGACCAATGTTAGAATGGTGATTCAATTAGCGAAGGACTTAGAATGAACTATCGCCCATTCACTTCAAAGCAATAGGGTTGTTAGAAGTTTTGAATTCACACGCCATCGCTCCATTGTCGGTATTCCGGTTGAAAACAATACGGGGACCAAGGAATGAACGAAGATGGCAAGAAGTATTATGATATCAAGAATTATTAAGAGGCGGTGAAATTCTCACCACATTCTTGACAAAAAGAGATGGTAATACTTCCGAGGTAAGGAAGATCAACTGCTGGGTAGCAGTGATCTCAAGGTTTACACAAAACACGAACAAGTTGTGTTGAACGGAAGGCAATAAAGTGGTCGATGAGAACAGGAATCATCGAGGGGCAAGGATGGTATTACCCATCATGAATTCAATTGAATTCCTGGAAGAGCTCGGAATGATGATGATGATCACGACACATTTGTCGAGAGATTTCACGAAGATGTAATCGATCGACGATGACATCAAGTCAAACAATGATGAAGTGAAAGGTTATTGGAACCAAGGGTACGACACAAACTCGAAACCAAGCTTGTTGTTCAAGGCGAAATGATATGACGATGAGGATCGACGTAAGGTTAGTTCATCGTCGAAAATTGGTGCTCCGAGAATAAGGACCAGGTAGCACCGTTAGGATCGTCACGACAATGATATAGCCAAACAGGCTAGGAATGGCGTGATCGGGTACAAACTCGTACTTATAGAAGCTTACTGAAGAGTTGTCGAACCGTAGAGCGGACTCGGTTCAGTTATCGGTGTTTTGAGTGTATAATAACTCAGAGCCCGTGAAAAATTGGAAATAGTGGGAAGTTAACACTTGATGAAGAACTCATAAGAAGTTATGCAGTTCCATGATAATCTCGGGATACCAGGGGGGTAATACTCGACACAAGATCAAAGTAAAGGTTGGACTGGTGTATTGATCCATAGAAGACAATTGTTTAACTTGTCCGAGAAATGGAATCAAAGAAGAACAATCATGGTCGGAACCACGGTTGCGTAGGATCAATTCACAGATACCATATGTTAGTTATCAAGGAAATAGTTATTATTACAAGAAGCTTCCATGATAGGATATACATCGCGTCCATGGGCATGAACACAAAGTTCAAGGTCGACTCCCACTTCCTCAATGCATAACCTTTCATTCACTTCTCGCGTTTGATGAAGTTGCAGTGCTGAAATTTTATCTGGCGAAGCACCAAAAGAGTATGAATCGTGAAAACTTTCGGGTTCACACGGTTTAGAGAAAGCATATGTTCAACCCATAGGGGCTTCTTAGAAACATATACCACAATCTTTAGGAGTAATTAACTCAAACTCGATGACAGAGCATGGTTGAGAAAAGCAGAGGATACAATTTACCAAAGGCATTATGTATCCGAGGAAAGGCTCACAAGGTTATTGAATATGAAGGGCGTTGTCAGATAAATCCAACAAAGGATCTGGTGGTCCATAAGGGATCTGGTGTGAGCATCGGTACTCAACTAGAGGAAGCAGATTATAGAAACAATTGACTAACTCAATTGTCAAATGCAAAGGAATTATGATTTCCAAATCAAGGGATCAGAAGCAATGCTCTGATTAGGGGTGGATAAGTTGAATAGCCTTAGGGTACAATCAAAGACAATTGGATTGGTCGAGAACCAATTCCAGTTAAAGAATGGAAGCTCAGCCGGAAAGGTAATTTATAAGGATCAATGATGATTGCGTGTATTCGCAACATATTGAGTCAACATACTCAAAATGATAATGACAAGGAATGTCAATAAGATTTCTATACTTATGGGATTAATCATAATGAAAGCAAACAAGAAATTCCAGAGCAATAGGTTGCTGAGGATTGTCGGAATATCGGGTGGTATTTCGAAGACTTTTGTGTAACACATGAACAACTGGGGGATGAGTGGATACTCGATAAGTGCGAGAATTAACCGTAGGGGTATTCAAGTGACAAAGAACAGCAAGGCAGTAAGCTCAAGGGATTATCGAAACAATGACGAGTTTTTCAGGGTATCTTGTAATAACAAGACCACTGGGGATGAATGTAAGAATAACAACTGCAAGTAGTTATCCATAAGGGTTTGCAGTGGACGGGGAATTGCAAACGCGATGAACACAAGTTCTCGGGTTAACAGCGGAGAGTATCTTCAGGGTCTTCTGGTGCAGCAGACGATCATCAGTAACAAGGGGCTCTCCGGGTGAAAGTGATAACGAGATCCTAGTGTTAGATTTAGTAAACTTCATTTAACCCGAATAGAGGAGAGATCAGAGTCCCAGAGTAAAGGTCGAGGAGTAAAAGATCCTACTACCACCCAATGGCGACGTGTGCCCGTAAGACACACAGCCATGTCAGTAAAAGTTTTGCAATGTCTAGACTCGACTTCGGCCAAGGAGTTGGAAGGGGGATTCCTACAGGCAGTCGGCTCTGATACCAACTTGTGACGCCCCCGATTCAATCGTACACTAATCATGCACGCAAATGTGTACGATCAAGATCAGGGACTCACGGGAAGATATCACAACACAACTCTACAAATAAAATAAGTCATACAAGCATCATAATACAAGCCAGGGGCCTCGAGGGCTCGAATACAAGTGCTCGATCATAGACGAGTCAGCGGAAGCAACAATATCTGAGTACAGACATAAGTTAAACAAGTTGCCATAAGATGGCTAGCACAAACTGGGATACAGATCGAAAGAGGCGCAGGCCTCCTGCCAGGGATCCTCCTAAACTACTCCAGGTCGTCGTCAGCGGGCTGCACGTAGTAGTAGGCACCTCCGGTGTAGTAGGGGTCGTCGTCGACGGTGGCGTCTGGCTCCAGGGCTCCAGCATCTGGTTGCGACAACCAGAAAGAAAGGAAAAGGGGAAAAAGGGGGGAGAAAGCAACCGTGAGTACTCATCCAAAGTACTCGCAAGCAAGGAACTACACAACATATGCATGGGTATATGTGTAGGAGGCCATATCAGTGGACTGAACTGCAGAATGCCAGAATAAGAGGGGGATAGCTAGTCCTATCGAAGACTACGCTTCTGGCAGCCTCCGTCTTGCAGCATGTAGAAGAGAGTAGATTGAAGTCCTCCAAGTAGCATCTCCAAGTAGAATCTCCAATAGCAACTCCAAGTAGCACCTCCAGTAGCATCGCATAGCATAATCCTACCCGGCAATCCTCTCCTCGTCGCCCTGCGGAAAAGCGATCACCGGGTTGTCTGTGGAACTTGGAAGGGTGTGTTTTATTAAGTATCCGGTTCTAGTTGTCATAAGGTCAAGGTACAACTCCAAGTCGTCCTGTTACCGAAGATCACGGCTATTCGAATAGATTAACTTCCCTGCAGGGGTGCACCACATAGCCCAACACGCTCGATCCCATTTGGCCGGACACACTTTCCTGGGTCATGCCCGGCCTCGGAAGATCAACACGTCGCAGCCCCACCTAGGCAAAACAGAGAGGCCAGCACGCCGGTCTAAACCTAAGCGCGCAGGGGTCTGGGCCCATCGCCCTGAGCACACCTGCACGTTGCGTGGGCGGCCGAAAGCAGACCTAGCCTAGTGGCGTTCCAGTCCAATTCGGCGCGCGCCGCTCCGTCGCTGACGTCTGAAGTGCTTCGGCTGATACCACGACGTCGGGATACCCATAACTACTCCCACGTAGATGGTTAGTGCGTATAGGCTCGTAGCCGACTCAGATCAAATACCAAGATCTCGTTAAGCGTGTTAAGTATCCGCGAACGCCGAACAGGGCCAGGCCCACCTGTCTCCTAGGTGGTCTCAACCTGCCCTGTCGCTCCGCCACAAAGTAACAGTCGGGGGCCGTCGGGAACTCAGGCCCACCACTACCTGGATGGAGCCACCTGTCCTTTCAGCCCCCTCGTCAGAATCGCTTGCGGGTACTCAATGAGCTGACCCGTCTTTAGTCACCATCTGTATAGTATGTATGTATGTATAGTATATACCCGTGATCACCTCCCAAGTGATCACGGCCCGATAGTATAGCAAGGCAGACTGACAAGAATGTAGGGCCAATGATGATAAACTAGCATCCTATACTAAGCATTTAGGATTGCAGGTAAGGTATCAACAGATGTAGCGACAATGTCAGGCTATGCATCAGAATAGGATTAACGAAAGCAGTAACATGCTACACTACTCTAATGCAAGCAGTATAGAGGAGAATAGGCGATATCTGGTGATCAAAGGGGGGGCTTGCCTGGTTGCTCAGACAAGGAGGGGTCGTCGGTGACGTAGTCGTACTCGGTGGCATCAGCGTCGGTCTCGTAGTCTACCGGAGAGAAGAGGGGGAAGAAATAATGAATACAGAGCAAACAAAGCATCACAAAATATAACAAGGCAATACGCGGTGTTCGGTGTGCCCTAACGCGGTAGTAGGTGATACCGGTGAAGGGGGGAAAACATCCGGGAAAGTATTCCCGGTGTTTCGTGTTTTCGGGCAGAGGAGCCGGAGGGGGAAAGTTGCGGGTTCGATAGGTTAGAGGGGTGTGGCGGACGAACGGACTGCGTATCCGGAATCGTCTCGTCGTTCTGAGCAACTTTCATGTAGAAAGTATTTTCATCCGAGTTACGGATTATTTTATATGAATTTCCAAAGTTTTATATGATTATATTGATTTATTTAACTCCAAAATTTAATCAGTAAAACTATTGTCACAAAGTGCAGTGCCAGCCATAGTGTATGACAGGTGGGGTCAGAGTCAAAGTCAACAGTCTAGTCAGCTGTTGACTGGGTCAACGTTGACTGGTCAAACAGGGCAATGGGGCCCATCGTCATAGACTAGTTTAACTAAGCAGGTTTAATTAGACTAAATATGTTCATTAGGCTAATTAATCAAAGTTAATTAGGTAGTTAACTAAGCAAATTAATTAATTAATCAAATTACTAATTAATTAAATAATTATTTCTATTTTTCAATTTCGTTCGTTTTTTTTAACAGGGGCATGGGGCCCCCCGGTCAGTGGCACAAGGCCTGGGGCTGTGCAGCCCAGGAGCGAGCGCCGCGGCACCCAGAAGGGCACCGGCGGGCACGGCACCGACGGGGGGAAGGGGCGAGGTCAGGCCGGGGTAGCAGGGGCCGTCGCCGGACGGCGGCAGCCGAAGCGGGTGCTTGGGCGACGGGCGCGTGGGTGGAGCGGCAGGACGCGGTGAGCGCACCGGGAAGGGCCGCGGTGCCCGGGCGCGTGCGTTGGGCGTGGCTGGAGGTGCCCGGGCGCGGCGAGCGCACCGGGATGTGGTGGCCACATCGAGGCAGAGGGGGAGAGAGGAGGACGGATGGCGGCTCACAGGGGGAGTAGGGAACGGGGCAACGGTGTTCGGGGAAGAGGTCGGAGACTGCGTGACGGAGAGGAAGCAGGCCGTTGACGTGGTCCGGCCAGGAAGCTCTGGGCGCCGGCGTCGGGCGCCGGGGTGGAGGGGCGAGGGGTGGTCGAGGAGGCCGGTCGGGGATGAGGATGGGGACGCGAGGCGGCAGATCCGGCGTTGAAGCACGACGGCGGGGCGCGAGATCCACGGGCGGCAACGGCGATGTCGGCGGGGACCACGGGCGTCGACGAGGTGGCCGTGGCGGAGGCGTCCCGCGCGGCGTCGAGGCGAGGAGGAGACGAGGACGACGGGGCTGCGTTGGGGTCCTCCTCCTCTCGATCCCGATCCAATCGGGGGAGAGAGGGGAGGGGTGAGATATTTTCGGGGGTGTGGGTGTTTGGGCTAGGGTTTCCTCCCTGGTGGGGGGTTATGGAGGGGAGGTAGCGGGCCGGCCGGCTGGGCCTGGGGGTTGGCCCAGTTGGGCCACGGCCCAGGGGGGTTTCTCTTTTTTTTATAGTCTTAGGTTTTAGCTTTTCTGTTTTGTTTTTCCTTTTTTTTATTTTCTTTTATTATTTCTTTTCTGTTTAAATTCATCTAAAAGTATTTAGGCTTTTTATAAAAAGGGGTTTGTTGCACCATAATTACCTTTGTAATATTTGGCGTCCACCGAACATTTTTGTTTTTATTTTGAAAACATTTATTCTTGACTTGATTTTGAATTTGAAATTCGAACCGGTTTTTGAACTAACCCGAGATTAACTACAGTGACAAAGGTGACGTGGCATCATTAGTGGGGATTACTGTAGCTTAATTACCCGGGCGTCACACATCCGGTCCCACTGAAAATCCTAAAGTTCAAACCTTTGGTACAGGTAGGTCTCACCGAGTGGTTTCATCCGGTCCCACTGAAGTGTGCATAAAGGTGCGTAACAGTTGGATTTTTAGTAATGGTTATAAATAGCCCCTACCCATCCACCAACTCTCAGGGAGCAACAAGTTTGAAGCTTACACTTCCCATATCCATTTTCTGAGAGAGAACCGCCTATTTTTGTGCTGAGATCAATGGTTTCTACTCCAACTATAGAAGTTTGATCTCTAGCCTCCCCAATTTGTTTTCCACTCCAATTCCTCTCCTACCACATAGCCAATTTTGTGAGAGAGGCGGACTAAGGCATAGCCTAGTGGTGGGAAGGGGTTGATGCCTTCTCACCCACCCAGGTTCAAGGCATGGTACTTGCAATTTGGGTTTGTTGCACCAATTATATTGTAGGGGGGGGTTCCCTTATAGTCTTTCTATCAAAAAAATTGTGAGAGAGTGTTTGAGTGTCGAGGAGACTATCTTTTGAAGCACATGAGCAAGAAGTTCATCATCAACAATATTTATTACCTTTTGGAGGGTGGTGTCTTCTAGATTGGTTAGGTGTCACTTGGGAGCCTCCAATTCTTGTGGAGTGAACCAAGGAGTTTGTAAGGGCAAGGATATCACCTACTTCATGAATATCTACTCGAGTGAGGCTACTCCTTCATGGGTGTAAGCCATGATGGCATAGAAAAGGTTGCTTCTTCGTGGACCCTTTGTGGGTGGAGACCTAGATGGGCTCTCGCAGCCGTTACCCTCCATGGGTTGAAGTCTCCATCAACGTGGACATACTATAGCACCACCTCTCGAAACCATGGAAATAATCACATGTCTTCATTGCGTTTGATTATCTCCAAACCCTTCCTCTACTTAATTTCATGTGCAAAGTCTTTACTTTCCGCTACTGCTCTGCTAGACTTGCATGTGAGGGGTGTTAGTAGACTTGCTAGAATTGCTAAAATCTGTCGGGAACTAAAGTTGAGAAAAGGCAAGGTTTTTATTGGTAAAGTAGTCTAATCACCCCCTCTAGACCTACTTCCGATCCTACAACATTTCATATAGATCTCATCAATATGATGAAGGTTATACCACATCACATGCACATCCTGCAAAACCAAGTTAGATGCATCTAATCAATTTATCCAAATTTTATCGTGGATTCTCTAGGGTTTTGTTGCAAACCGTTAGCAACCTATGTTCATCATGAAGTATGATTATTCAAGTTGCTAGTTTAACATGTGGGGTGTATGAAACATGAGACTTAATGAAAAATCTCGAGTCACATAATTAGCTTTGTTAAACGCGCGACACTTGATGGGGAACATTGCATCAAAAACAAAAAAATCCTACAAATACCCAAGATCTATTCTATAGAGATGCTACCAGCGAGAGGGGGAGTGTCTACATACCCTTGTAGACTAAAAGTGTTAATGATCTAGAGATCGTGGTTGGCGTAGTCGTACTCCCTTCGTGATCCAATCTGATCCAGCGCCGAATGGACGGCACCTCCGAGATGTGCACATGTACGGCTCAGTGGCGTCTTGATGACCCACAAGTATAGGGGATCAATCTTAGTCCTTTGGATAAGTAAGAGTGTCAAGCCTAACGAGGATCAGAAGGAAATGACAAGTGGTTTTCAGCAAGGTAATTTCTGCAAGAACTGAAATTGTCAGTAACAGGTAGTTTGATAGCAAGATAATTTTTAACGGACAAGTAACAGTAATGGTAAATAAAGTGCAGCAAGGCAGCCCAATCCTTTTTTTAGCAAAGGAAAGGCCAAAACGGTCTCTTATGATAAGCAAAGCGTTCTTGAGGGCACACGGGAATTTTGTCTAGTCACTTTCATCATGTCGGTTTGATTCGCGTTCACTACTTTGATAATCTGGTATGTGGGTGGACCGGTGCTTGGGTGTTGTTCTTACTTGAACAAATCTCCCACTTATGATTAACACCCTCACAAGCATCTGCAACTATGAGAAAAGTATTAAGATAAAATCTAACCATAATATTAAACATATGGATCCAAATCAGTCCCTAACGAAGTAGCGCAAAACTAGGGTTTAAGCTTCTGTCACTCTAGCAACCCATCATCTAATAACTACTCCACAATGCATTCCCTTAGGCCCAAAGATGGTGAAGTGTCATGTAGTTGACGTTCACATGACACCACTAAGGGAATCACAACATACATATCATCAAAATATCGAACACATAACAAATTCACATGATTACTTGCAACGTGACTTCTCCCGTGACCTCAAGAACAAAGGTAAATACTCACAAATGATGTTCATGCTCAAGATCATAGGGGTATTAAATAGCATAATGGATCTGAACATATAATCTTCCACCAAATAAATCATATAGTAATCAACTACAAGATGTAATCAACAGTACTTGTCGTGGAGTTCACACGGCAGATGTCCTAGAGCAAGGACTTAGTCGTAGGGCCATCGCACTAGGAAGCTTAAAGGGGTTGATCGGGACAAAGGACACACAAGAGAGTTTTTATACTAGTTCGGCCCCTTACGATGAAGGTAAAAGCCTACGTCTAGTTGGGATTGGTATTGCTGAGGTTTCGACTTCCAAGAGGCTTAACTCGCCGGCTTGGTTATCGACTTGGTTGTTTCTTGCCCTAAACCACCACTGGGTTGTCCCCTTATATACACGGGTTGACGCCTGGTGGCCTACAGAGTCCCGGCTGGCTCATAATCGTGTCTGGCTCGGTGACCTTCTTTACATGCCTTTCTATACAAGTATTTCCTTACATACGGCGGTTTATAGTATCAGGCCTTAAGCCAGCCCCAGGCCTTTGGGCCTTCTGTAAGACTTAATAAACGTTTACTGGGCTTCTTGCATAACCCGCCGTTGAAGCTGACCCGGCCCCTCCTGGGCAGGTCTCAACTGATAGTAATATCCCCAACAGTACTAGTCACCCATAGGTACCAATCTGAGATTCTGGTACAAAGACTGAACACAAGAGATGAACTAGGCTTTGAGATGAGATGGTGTTGTTGAAGATGTTGATGAAGATTGGCCTCCCAAAGATGAGAGGGTTGTTGGTGATGACGATGGGTTCGATTTCCCCCTCTGGAAGGGAAGTTGCCCCAGAAGAATCGCTCCGCCGGAAGGCAAAAATACTCCTGTCCAAGTTCCGCCTCGAGACGGCGGCGCTCCATCCCGAAAGTCCTCTCCTTATTTTTTTTCTAGGTGAAAATAACTTATATACCAGAAGATGGGCACTGGAGGTGGGCTGGGCTGCCCACCACCCACCAGGGCGCGCTTAGGGGGCCTGGTGCGCCCTGGTGTCTTATGGGCACCAGGCAGCCCCCCTCTGGTGGTTATTTGCTCCAGTATTTTTTATATATTCCAAAATAATTCTCCATAAAATTTCAGCTCATTTGGACATATACAGAATAGGTATCTCTGACGTAGCTTTTTCAGGTCCTGAATTCCAACTGCCGGTATTCTCCCTCTTTGCGTAAACCTTGCATATTATGAGAGAAAAGACATTAAAATTACTCCATGAGGCATTATTATGCATAAAAACATTATAAATAACAGTATGAAAACATGATGCAAAATGGACGTATCAACTCCCCCAAGCTTAGACATCGCTTGTCCTCAAGCGAAAGCCGATATCGAAACATGTCCACATGTTTAGAGAGAGAGGTGTCGATAAAAACAAAATACGGACATAGTACCATCATGCTTATTAGTATAACAACAACAAACTCTAACATAAAACATTATCATAAAACTTCTCATGAACAAGTAACAATTCATCACAACATCGAAGTAAAAAGCATAAACTATGTTCTCAGTCAACTTTGCAACTACAATTCATCATATTTTCAGGAAGGGTCTCGTGTCAGAGCCTTTTGGCAAGTCCACATACTCAACCATCATTTAATATTCTATGATTTCTAACAGTCACAACATATATATGAACAAAAAGTTTCAACTGGACACATAGAAAGATAGGGGCTTATAGTTTTGCCTCCCAACTTATTCACCTCAAGCATGATGTCAACAACAGTAACTCATGATCACTCACATCCAACTGGATATATGTGCCTAGATCTTTCCCCATGACATGGTGCTTGCCAATTAGAAAAATAAAAAGGAATAGAGGAAAATACTTTGACTCTTGCATAAAAAGTAAATACATAAAATGAAAAGAAAGGCCCTTCACAGAGGGAAGCAGAGGTTTTGATGCGCTTTTTGGTTGTATGCACACTCTCTTAGTGCAAAAGAACGTCACATTATATTGCCCCTTATGATAGCAACCTTTATTATGCAGTCCGTCGCTTTTATTACTTTGCCATGACAAGTTCGTACAACGCTTAATTTCTCTTACACTAAATGATCAAACACATTTATAAGCAATTTTTATTGCCTTATTGCACCGATGGCAACTTACTTGAAGGATCTTACTCAATCCATAGGTAGGTATGGTGGACTCTCAAAATAAGAGTTTGGGTTTGAGGGTTTTTGGATGCACAAGTAGTATCTCTACTTAGTGCGGAAATTTTGATTAGCAAAGATATTGAGCAAGCACCACATGTTAAATCATTACATTGTCTTCCTTGTCCAACATCAACCGTTTGGCATAAGATATTTAGTGGGGGATCATAATCATACAAGATGTCCAAGGTCGTGTATTTTCATGTGAGTCTTCTCTTCCCTTATTAATTCTTTCATGAATTGCACTATTGACCAATGATATGTTTGTCAACTTTCAATAGATTTTACCACTTATACTTTTTCTTATGTCATGTCATTACTTACCATAAGATTAACATATGATCCTTTTTATTATTTCCTTTTATTTTGACTGAAACATAAAAGTAATGAAGCAAAATACTCAAAATAAACTTTATTATATAACTCTCACTCAATTACATAGATAGATAGATCACGAAACTACTACTCAAATATAGATCATACTAAACTTTTATTCAACTAAATCACGAAATAGCTAAAGATCGAACTATGATAGGTAAAGGTAATGAAAGTGATGGTGATACGATACCGGGGCATCTCCCCCAAGCTTGGAAAAAGCCAAGGGGAACGGCCATACCCATGTACTCAAGTCTCCTTCAGTGGTGAAGATGATGATGGTGGTGGTGATGACGAGGAGGTAGTAGCGTCAGACTTTAAGCTCAATAGGTACTCCAATCTATGAATGATGCTCCGAAGAAGCAACTTCATAAGCACCCTTAAAAGTAAGATGACATGATGTAGAGGGATAAACTCAAGCAATATGATGAAAACCCCATCTTTTTACCCTTGATGGCAAAAATACAATATGTGCCTCGCTACCCCTACTTTGTCACTGGGTGAGGACACCACAAGATTGAACCCAAAAGTAAGCACCTCTCCTATTGCAAGAAGAACCAATCTAGTTGGCCAAACCAAATCGATAATTCTAAGAGAAATACAAAGATATTTGATCATGCATATAAGAATTCAGAAAAGACTCAAATATTATTCATAGATAATATGATCATAATCCACAATTCATCTGATCTCGACAAACACACTGCAAAAGAATATTATATCGGATAGAACTCCAAGAACATCGAGGAGAACATGGTATTGAAGATCATAGAGAGAGAAGTAGCCATCTAGCTACTAGCTATGGACCTGTAGGTCTGTGGTAAACTACTCACGCTTCATCGGGGTAATAGAGTTGATGTAGATGCCCTCCATGATCGAATCCCCCTTCGATAGGGTGCTGGAAAAGGCCCCAAGATGGGATCTCACGGGAACAAAGGCTTGCGGCGGCAGAAAAGTATTTCTGTGGATGCTTCTGGTGTTCATGGAATATTTGGGTATTTATGGAGTGAATATTAATGTTAGGTGGTCTACGAGGGGCCCACAAGCCTAGGGGCGCCCCCTAGGGCTTGTGGCCTCCCCGTAGGTCTTCTGGCCTCCTCTCCAAGTCTCCTAGGTGTCTTCTGGTCCAAGAAAAATGATCGCGAAAGTTTTGTTCCGTTTGGACTTCGTTTGATATTCCTTTTCTGTAAAACTGAAAAACAAGGAAAAATAGAAACTGGCACTGGGCTCTAGGTTAATAAGTTAGTCCCCAAATCAATATAAAATAGCATATTAATAACAATATAAAAACAATATAAAACTATGATCTACACCAACAACTTTGTCGCCGTCATCACCAACTCTCTCCCCCTCTATGCAGCGGTGTAACACCTCTTCTCCCCGCTGTAATATCTACTTAATCACGGTGCTCAATGCTATATATTATTATCCAATGATATGTGCCTATCCTATGATGTTTGAGTAGATCTGTTTTGTCCTATGGGTTGATTGATGATCATGATTGGTTTGAGTTGCATGTTTTATTATTGGTGTTGTCCTATGGTGCTCTCTGTGTCGCGCAAGCATGAGGGATCCCCGCTGTAGGGTTTTGCAATATGTTCATGATTTGCTTATAATGGGTTGCTAGAGTGATAGAGGCTTAAACCCGAGTAAGGGGGTTGTTGCGTATGGGAGTAAAGAGGACTTGATACCTTATAATGCTATGGTTGGGTTTTACCTTAATGATCTTTAGTAGTTGCGAATGCTTGCTAGAGTTCGAATCATAAGTGCATATGATCCAAGTAGAGAAAGTATGTTAGCTTATGCCTCTCCCTCATATAAAATTGCAATAATGTTACCGGTCTAGTTATCGATTGCCTAGGGACAAATAACTTTCTTGTGACAAAAAGCTCTCTACTAAAACTAACTTAGTAGTTTATTTGTCTAAACAACCCCTAGACTTCATTTACATGTTCTTTGTTATCTTGCAAACCTATCCTATCACACCTACAAAGTACTTCTAGTTTCATACTTGTTCTAGGTAAGGCAAATCTTAAGTGTGCGTAGAGTTGTATCGGTGGTCGATAGAACTTGAGGGAATATTTGTTCTACATTTAGCTCCTCATTGGGTTCAACACTCTTACTTATCGGAAGAGGCTACAATTGATCCCCTATACTTGTGGGTTATCAAGACCTTTTTCTGGCACCGTTGCCGGGGAGCAATAGCATGGGGTGAATATTCTCGTGTGTGCTTGTTTGCTTTATCACTATGTAGTTTCTATTTGCTATTCTAAGTTGTTCTCTATCTTTAGTTATGGATATGGAACACGAAATACCAAAAAAAATAGGTGTACTAGCTACTCATGGAGACGGGGAACCTCCTAAAACCCTTGATGCTCGTTATGTGCAAAATGTTAAACACTACTTTGATAATCCTGAGAAAGGCCCATACAACTTGATAATGGGAGACATGTTGGATCAACGTGAATACTTTAGGGATTATCGCTTGACTCAAAAAGGGAAACTCTTATGGGATCAAATTCATATGTTGCATTGGTATGCTCGGGATCTATGCTTGAGATATGATTATATTTGTTGCTCTAGGATGAAAGCTCCACACCTTCCCTTTTCATGTAAATTTAATTATAATGAAACCTTGGCTTCTTATGCTAATGGTATATATGATTAATATGATGTGGAACAAATAGAAGAATTCATTTCTTTTAAGGGTGCTTATGAAATTGAATCTTTGTTTGAAAAGTTTGAAGATTTTGATGATGCTGCTTACATGCCTGAAAGTTATCCTGTACTTACAGATTGCTATGAGAATTATGAATATAATGCCGATATTAATGAGTTTATTGAGAAAGTCTCTGCTGTCCAAGAAGAGACTAATATTTTGCAGGAATCTATGGAAGAAGAAATTGATGACACTATGAGCTCATTAGATGAAAAAGATGACGAGGATAGCGAAGAACAAAAGGAGGAAGAGTGGATTAGCTACCCGTGCCTACCTCCGAATGAGAGTAACTCTTCAACTCATACATTGTTTAATTTACCTTCGAGCTTATCGAAGGATGAATGCTATGATGATTGCTACGATCCCTTGGATTCGTTTGAAATATCCCTTTTTGATGAAATTGATGCTTGCTATGCTTGTGTCCATGATGCCAATATGAATGATGCTTATGGAGATGAACTTGCTATAGTTCCTTATGTTATGAAAGAAATTTTTTCTATTGCACCCACACATGATAGTCCTATTATCTTTTTGAATTCTCCCAACTACACTATATCAGAGAAGTTTGCTCTTATTAAGGAATATATTGATGGGTTGCGTTCTATCATTACACATGATGATTTTGATGAATATAATATGCATGTGCTTTCTGCTCCTACTTGCAATTATTATGAGAAAGGAACTACGTCTACGCCTCTCTATGTTTCCAATACTATAAAATTGCAAGAAACTGCTTACGCTATGTATTGGCCTTTACTTGATGTGCATGAATTGTTCTTTTTATGACATGCCGATGCATAGCAAGAGAGTTAGACTTTATTGTTGCATGATATATGTTGCTTTCTGCTCAATACTTAATTACAAATGATTGCTAATTAAAATTGGCTTTGATATACCTTGGGATCTGGGTGGATCCATTACTTGAGCACTTTAAGCCTAGCTTAATGGCTTTAAAGAAAGCGCTGTTAGGGAGACAACCGGGAGTTTTAGAGAGTCATTTATTTTTGTTGTGTGATTTTATAAAGTTTAAAAGCAAAAAATATAGAGGGGAACCTAAAACTTTTCAAAAATAAAAGTGAAAGTAAGAAAGACGAGCACCGTTGAAGTGGGGGAGCTCCTTGAACTTTGTTCATGCCCATGGAAACATTGAAAATCTTGAACTACAGAAACTTTTCAACAAAAATAATTATCCCCTAGTACAAACCCATTGTATTATAAAAATAATGTGCCAAAATTTTCCTTTAGGATGATTAGATTGCTTGTTTGGTTTGTGGAGTGCAAAAACAGAAACTTTGGATGTAGTGCATGAATTTACATTTTTTACTGGAACGACAAAAGTTTCTGAAATTATTACACAGTACTACTATGCAAAGTTTTTATTTTGTCCTAATGTTTCAGAATTTTTGGAGTTACAGAAGTATGGTCAATATTTAGATTGCTACAGTCTGTCCTGTTTTTGACAGATTCTATTTTTGATGCATTGTTTTGCATGTTTAGATGGAACTGTGGATTTTATCGTTGGTATAAGACATGGAGAAGTTAGAATACAATAGGTATAATGCAAAAATAAAATATGAATGGGTTTGCAATAGTACTTAAAGTAGTGATTTGCTTTATCATACTAACAGATCTCACGAGGGTTTTATTAAGTTTTGTGTGATTGAAGTTTTCAAGTTTTGGGTGAGATCACGATGGATGAAGGAATAAGGAGTGGCAAGACCCTAAGCTTGGGGATGCCCGAGGCACCCCAAGGTAATATTCAAGGACTCCCAAGCAACTAAGCTTGGGGATGCACCGGAAGGCATCCCCTCTTTCTTCTAGCGACCATCGGTAATTTTACTTGGAGCTATATTTTTATTCCTCACATGATATGCGCAAATTCTTGGAGCATCTTTTATTTTTATGTTTGCTTTAATAATGCACTATGCTGGTATGAGATAGTCCTTGGTTGATTTATAGAATTCTCTTTGCACTTCACTTATATCTTTTGAGTATGGCTTTTTAGAATGCTTCATGTGCTTCACTTATATCATTTGAAATTTGGATTGCATGTTACTCTACACATAGAAAACCGGCATTTGTAGAATGCTATTTTGCTTCACTTGTATTTGTTAGAGTGTGGGCACATATTTTGTAGAAAGAATTAAACTCTCTTGCTTCACTTATATCTATTTAGAGAGTTAACAGGAATTGGTCATTCACATGGTTAGTCATTAAATCCTACATAAAACTTGTAGATCACTGAGTATGATGTGTTTGATTCCTTGTAGTAGTTTTGTGATATTGAGGTGGTAATATGGGGGCATGCTAGTAAAAGAATTATTGAGTATTAATAATGTTGTTAATGGAAGTAAGTCTTTACGCAAGTAAATCCTCACGCATGTAAAGTGGTGGACGCTGACATTAGCGGTGAGGTCGGAGCATAATTTATCCTTGATTGAAATCCTTATGCGTTGTTTGAATTAGGGTTACGCGATGGTTAACTCCTACCAAACTTCCCCCTAGGGGCATGCGGTAGTACTTTGCTTCGAGGGCTAATAAAACTTTCACAATAAGTATATGAGTTCTTTATGACTAATGTTTAGTCCATGGATTATACGCACTCTCACATTTCCGCAATTTGGTAGCCTCTTCAGTACTGTGCATTGCCCTTTCTCACCTCGAGAGTTGGTGCAAACTTCGTTGGTGCATCCAAACCCCGTGATACGATACACTCTATCACATATAAGCCTCCTTATATCTTCCTCAAAACAACCACCATACATACCTATTATGGCATTTCCATAGCCATTCCAAGATATATTGCCATGCAACTTCCATCATCATCATCATATACATGACTTGAGCGTTCATTATCATATTGCTTTGCATGATCGTAAGATAGCTAGCATGATGTTTTCATGGATTGTCCGTTTCTTGATATCTTTGATACGCTAGATGATTGCACATCCTGCTACACGACCAGAGGCATTCATACAGATTCATCATTTATTAGTTTTATCGAGTTGTAAGTAAATGAAAGTGTGACGATCATCATTATTAGAGCATTGTCCCATGTGAGGAAAGGATGGTCGAGACTATGATTCCCTCACAAGTTGGGATGAGACTCCGAACGTAAAAATAAAATAAAAAGAGCCCAAAGAGCCCAAAATAAAAAAAAGATGCCAAAGAGCCCAAAACAAAAAAATGAGAGAAAAAGAGAGAAGGGGCAATGCTACTATCCTTTACCACACTTGTGCTTCAGAGTAGCACCATGTTTTTCATATAGAGAGTCTCCTATGTTGTCACTTTCATATAGTAGTGGGAATTTTTCATTATAGAACTTGGCTTGTATATTCCGAGGATGGGCTTCCTCAAATGCCATCTTCATGAGCAAGCAAGTTGGATGCACACCCACTTAGTTTTCAGTTTGAGCTTTCATACACTTTATAGCTCTTAGTGCATCTGTTGCATGGCAATCCCTACTCCTCGCATTGATATCGATTGTTGGGCTTCTCCATAGCCCGTTGATCGGCCTAGTTGATGCAAGACTTTCTTTCTTCTCATATTGATCCCTACCACCACATTCTATTCCACCCATAGTGCTATATCCATGGCTCACACTCATGTATTGAGTGAAGTTGAAAAATGCTGAAGCGCGTTAGAAGTATGATCCAATTACCTGGTTTGACACCAAGGTGCTCATGATTTATACTTTATGCAGGGAAGACTACATATGTCATGCTTACCACAATTAAGTGTATAGAGGTTGTTTCCTTTAGCTCTATTATTATGAAAAGCAATGATGAATTACATGCATGTCTTATATTATTCATTTGATGTCAAATTGATAGACTATTGCCTTCAATCACTTGTGTCTTAATATTCATGCCATGACTAGATTACATGATCAAGATTATGCTAGGTAGCATTCCACATCAAAAATTATCCTTTTTATCATTTACCTACTCAAGGACGAGCATGAATTAAGCTTGGGGATGTTGATACACCTCCGTCGTATATGTAATTTTTTATTCTTACACGCCAATATTCTACAACTTTCATATACTTTTGGCAACTTTGTATATTATTTTTGGGACTAACATATTGATCTAGTGCCTAGTGCCAGTTCCTGTTTGTTGCATGTATTTTTTGTTTCGCAGAATATGCATACCAAACGAAGTCCAAACACGATAAAAACTTACGGAGAATTATTTTGGAATATTTGTGATTTTTGGGAAAAAGAATCAACGCGAGACGATGCCTGAGGGGCCCATAAGCCATAGGGGCGCGCCCCTACCCATGGCATGCCTGGGAGGCTTGTGGCCACCCCATAAGACAGTTGGTGCCCTTCTTCGGCCGCAAGCAAGCTAATATCCGGATAAAAAATTTGTTAAAATTTCATCCCAATCGGAGTTACGATTCTCTGGGAATTTAAGAAACGGTGAAAGGCCAGAAAACAAGAACGCATAAACAGAAGGAAACAGAGAGAGAGATCCAATATTGGAGGGGCTCTCGCCCCTCCACCGCCATGGAAGCCATGGACTAGAGGGGACACCCTCTTCCCATCTATGGGGAGTCCAAGGAAGAAGAAGAAGGAGTAGGGGCTCTCTACCCCTCTCTCCCGGTGGCACCAGAACACCGCCGGGGCCATCATCGTGACGACAATCTACACCAACAACTTTGCCGCCGTCATCACCAACTCTCTCCCCCTCTATGCAGCGGTGTAACAACTCTTCTCCCCGCTGTAATATCTACTTAAACATGGTGCTCAATGCTATATATTATTATCCAATGATATGTGTCTATCCTATGATGTTTGAGTAGACCCGTTTTGTCCTATGGGTTGATTGATGATCATGATTGGTTTGAGTTGCATGTTTTATTATTGGTACTATCCTATGGTGCTCTCCATGTCGCACAAGCGTGAGGAATCCTCGCTGTAGGGTGTTGCAATATGTTGATGATTTGCTTATAGTGGGTTGCTAGAGTAATAGAAGCTTAAACCCGAGTAAGGGGGTTCACTACTGCAGGATGCTGCTAACGCGACACTACGATCAGAGACCCTTCGACGAAACTGTGTGCGATGCAATAATCGCAAATGGTGGTGTAAAAGAACCATCAAAAAAGGTGCAAAACGTTCGCGATGGCGGAGCCATCAAACACGGATCATATTTTAGTTGCGTGTGCGATCCAGGGCATACGGTTCAATCCAATGAACTATTTGCGATGAGGCGGGAAAAAAGAAATGGGTAGCCTGAAGAAGGCATGTGCGATATAGAGCATATGGTTCACTCGGATGAACTATTTGTGATTAGGCAACACAAAAGAAATGGTCAGTCAGATCAAGGTGTGTGTGATTGAGGGCATACACTTCAGAAGGATTAACTGGTTGCGATTAGGCAACAGAACAAAAACGGGTCAGCCAGATCAAAGTGTCTATGATTGATGGCATACACTTCACATGGATGGCGATTAGCCACAACAAAATGAAACAATTAGATTGATCAATGTGTGTGTGCTAGACGGGCACACACATTCTAATTAAAAGAAGCGTGCGCGATGGTAATAACGAGAGCGCACGGTTGTTGGAACAAGACGTGTGCTGACATTGCCTATTGCGGTGCACCATATGGTGCACCGTACGTGGCCGAGAAGGCGTACGTGCCCACGTTATGCCTTCCGGGAATAGTGCCGCACTTATAATCGTTAGTAAATTTTGAGCATGCGTCCCGTCACATTCCAAATTGCAAACCTGTTCACACCAATCAAAACCTAAACGGTTTCCCACTTAGGAGCGTATTACTACTCAGTTATAAATAGTAGTACTCCAAGATGACTGCACATTCCTCCTCCACTCCTCATCCACAAAAATTCAAAAACAAACAAGTTATTCACCATCGTTCCCTTGCGTCCACTATGGTCAGCGTGAGTTTTGGGTCGAGAGCATTGTTAAGGAAATCGGTAACTGGTAGCTGCTTAATTGGCTTGGGAGTAGCGATTAATCGGTGAATCGGCCTATTAACTGGATTAGTCGGTCAACCTTTAATCGATAGATTGAATTGTAACCTACCAGCATATATCTGATTTTTTAGGTACTAGCACATATGCCCGTGCGTTGCAATAGGTAATTGACGTATCCATTGAAATATTTGTCAGCATGGCCCAACAACATCTGAATTATGCCCGGCCATGGCAGACATGCACACACACATCAACGTTTCTCGGTGTAAAACATCAGGGAGAGAAATTATTACGTGCGGCTGGAAAAGAACTGATTGGTTTTTTTGTAAGCATGCATTAGCTGCTGGAGACCTCATTTTTCCTTCCATATTCTTCTGCCACATCTTTTGAAATCTTATCTAGAGATAACCATGACCGGGCCTTCATCCTTCGCTTATTAATTATTAATTTTCAACACAGCTCCTTGATGCCTAGCAAACCAGAAGACATATATAAGTCGAGAGGATTGGGTGTAAACAGGCGATGTGCAACAATTCAATAGGTGAGTCAACCTTCTTTTGTACAAACAACAAGATGTAGCCCAATGGTAGGTACGCTAGTTATTTACCCGAGTGATTTTGCTTCGCTCGGCCCTGGCGGCACAAATGCGAGCTACGTTAGATGCACACGTCGTGGTTCTCCGTATTAGTACCACCTCGCCTATATGTTTTAAATTCAAAGTGAAAGCGTAAATTCATGGAAAGAAGCGTATTGTAACGGTGAACCCGACAAAGTCAATCCGTGCTTTATTATTAGGGAAAGATTACATCATACTCCCATGCTCTCAACTATGATATATGCAAAATATGTTACGATTTGGTCGAACCCTAGCTACTGAAGAGCGAGAGGGGGATGGGAGGGGTCACGGGCCAAAAATTTGGGCTATGTTTGCCCCTAAGTTAATGGGCTAACAATGATTAATCGGCCTGAGAACCTATTAATCGGCCTCATAGGAAAGTTAATCGGCCTGACACATTAACGCGGTGAATAAGTGCTATTCGATTCGGCCATCCTACGAGTAGCGATTAACTGGCCCATTAACTGATTAATCAGATGAATTCTTGAATAGTGGTCGAGAGATTGCCACTAGGGAGGGGCGAGCCTAGAAGCGGAAGCACGAGAGATGTCCCGCCTCGTCACGAAAGCATCCAACATGTCCTGCTGCACGGTCGTAGCAGCAGAGAGGTCCCGCCGCGCAGCCAAAGCAGCATGGAGGTCCCGCCGTGCTGTCGATGCAGCAGACTGGTCCGGTCGCGCCGCGGAAGCAGAAGAGATGTCCCGCCGTGCCGCGAATGCAGTAGAGATGTCCTCCCACGCTGCGGCGACCTAGGAAAATGTCTTACGGGCAGGCAAGGACTCTTACAGGCGCATGCGTGCCCTCGTCCTTAGGCAGATGGATCAGATCTCCAGGTGGGCGAGGTTGCATGATGACCTGAAAGCCTCGTTTGAATAGTCTACCGATGTCATCCGACAACTAAATGAGAGCAATGCGAAGCTCCGGGCCAAGCGCGACCTGCTGAGGGCGAAGATCGTCGGAAGTGCGGAGCAGCAGGAGCAGACCACTGCCTTGTTGAAGAGGACCATCATCATCGTCGAGAAACTTATGGACGAGAATGCCATGCTACGCATCAAGCGCAGAAGGCTGGTGGAGGAATCCGTGGATGCTCTCAAGCAGCATCTAGAGGCCAAGAAAGAGCTCGTCGCCGCTCGCCGCGGAGACTAGTTCCCGCGGCCTGCAACAACACATCAAGAAAGTAGAGATCAGCGAGCCAGATCGTTGTCTTCCTTCTTATTTTGCCCTTGTGCATTTCAGGCGTTGCTGCATGTGGCTTTTTTTAATTATGTTTCTAAATATGTAAGACAATTATTATCCACTGTCATCGTCCTTATATTCATCATGCTTCCTATAAGTCGCAGTCGATTCTATATAGGTCTGTCGGATCTTACATCAAGATCGGTGCAAAACTTTCTTTTCAGATTTTCATTTTTCTCTCTTAAATCTCAGTCCAGTGAGACATATAGTCACGCCGTAGAACAGGTGCTCGGGCGCCATTAATGGAGACGTTGGGAGGGAGGTGCATGGCTGGTAGCGGTCAAAGGGCTCTCCTCCCGATGAGCACGTGCAGGAGTCTGATCGCACGCCTCCCGTACTCAAATAGCTACCCCGCAGGGCACCACCTAGCCAATACAAAAAGGGGATGCGTGGACACATGTAATTGGTAAGTAGAACGCCCATGGTTTCAATAATACTTGTGTTTCCGATTTGTAACATGACAGCACTTGTTCCAAAATGACTTTGTTGATTGTTAATGTGTGCGCCTTCGCAAATGGGACAGAAAAATTATCACAACATGTTGGTGCCATGTCATGACACCATGCCAAGTTTCATGATTTTCAGGCGTGTTTTGGATTTACAGGAATTAAAAAACGAAGTTTCTCAATCTTTTCGGCCGAGCCACGACGCCCAGATGTTTGAATTTCACTCTCATCTCTTGCATGGGACCTAGAAATTCACCCAAGAACACACATGTGATTTTTCAAACAACTTTGGTGCACTGGAGCATGTGCTTGTAGTTCAAATTTGAATTATGCACATTAAATGCGCATAAATTCAATTAATGTATAAAAAAGCCAAACGAACTCAGAATAATTCCAAAATTTAGCACGGTACTTCTATTTGGTCTAATCTTCCTGTGTAAAAAAATAAGGCGGGAGAAGGCAGTGTACGTATGTCGTTTCACACACGGAGGTGACAAGTTCCCTCTCGAAACCACGAGGCTTCTTGAGGGAAGCTCCGGTTTGCAAGAAGCTTAAACCAAAGCTTGTACCAATTTGACCAAAAAAAATTACCGCATCATGTTGGTGCCATGTCATGACACCATGCCAAGTTTCATGATTTTCAGGCGTGTTTTGGATTTACAGGAATTAAAAAACGAAGTTTCTCAATCTTTCCAGCCAAGCCACGACGCCCAGATGTTTGAATTTCACTCCCATCTCTTGCATGGGACCTAGAAATTCAACCAAGGACACACATGTGATTTTTCAAACAACTTTGGTGCACTCGAACATGTGCTTGTAGTTCAAATTTGAATTATACACACTAAATGCGCAGAAACTCAATTAATGTGTACAAAAGGCCAAATGAACCCAGAATAATTCCAAATTTTAGCACGGTACTTCTATTTGGTCTAATCTGCCAGTGTAAAAAAATTAAGGCGGGAGAAGGCAGTGTACGTATGCCGTTTCGCACACGGCGGTGACACGTTCCCTCTCGGAACCATGAGCCTTCTCGAGGGAAGCTCCGGTTTGCAAGAAGCTTACACCAATGCTTGTCCCAATTCAGCCAAAAAAAATTACCGCAACATGTTGGTGCCATGTAAATACACCATGCCAAGTTTCATGATTTTCAGGCGTGTTTTGCATATATAGGAATTAAAAAACCAAGTTCTCAATCTTTCTGGCCGAGCCACGACGCCCAGATGTTTGAATTTCACTCTTATCTCTTGCATGGGACCTAGAAATTCACCCAAGGACACACACGTGTTTTTTCAAACAACTTTGGTGCACTGGAGCATGTGCTTGTAGTTCAAATTTGAATTATACACACTAAATGCGCATAAATACAATTAATGTATAAAAAAGGCCAAACGAACCCGGAATAATTCCAAAATTTATCACGGTACTTCTATTTGGTCTAATCTGCCTGTGTAAAAAAAATTAAGGCGAGAGAAGGCAGTGTACGTATGTCGTTTCACACACGGAGATGACACGTTCCCTCTCGGAACCACAAGCCTTCTTGAGGGAAGCTCCGGTTTGCAGGAAGCTTACACCAAAGCTTGTCCCAACTCGGCCAAAAAAAATTACCGCAACATGTTGGTGCCATGTCATGACACCATGCCAAGTTTCATGATTTTCAGGCATGTTTTGGATTTACAGGAATTAAAAAACCAAGTTTCTCAATCTTTTTGGCCGAGCCACAACGCCTAGATGTTTGAATTTCACTCACATCTCTTGCATGGGACCTAGAAAATCAACCAAGGACACACATGTGTTTTTTCAAACAACTTTGGTGCATTGGAGCATGTGCTTGTAGTTCAAATTTGAATTATGAAAATTAAATGCCCATAAACTCAATTAATGTATAAAAAAGGCCAAACGAACCCGGAATAATTCCAAAATTTAGCATGGTACTTCTATTTGGTCTAATCTGCCAGCGTACGAAAATTAAGGCGGGAGAAGATAGTGTACGTATGTCGTTTCACACACGGAGGTGACATGTTGCCTCTCAGAACCAAGAGCCTTCTTGAGGGAAGCTCCGATTTGCAAGAAGCTTACACCAAGCTTGTCCCAATTCGGCCAAAAAAATTACTACAGAATGTTGGTACCATGTCATGACACCATGCCAAGTTTCATGATTTTCAGCCGTGTTTTGGATATATAGGAATTAAAAAACCAAGTTTCTCAATCATTCCGGCCGAGCCACGACACCGAGATGTTTGATTTTTATTCCCATTTCTTGCATGGGACCTATGAATTCACCCAAAGACACACATGTGATTTTTTAGCAAACTTTGGTGCATTGGAGCATGTGCTTGTAGTTCAAATTTGAATTATGCACATTGAATGCTCTGAAACTCAATTAATGCATACAAATGCCTAATGAACCCGGAATAATTCCAAATTTAAACACGACACTCATGTACTAGTTGCCTGTTCACCGTACGTAAATGTTCTAGCAATTCAAACACCATCCTTTCCCTCCGTAACACTATTTTGTCTTTCAAAACATAATGAAAAAAATCAGGTATACCACAAACAGTTTACTAGAAAGAATCGTGTGGGATGCGATATAAAATATCTTGGTGCGCTGTCTTGTCTGGCTTACGCAGGAAGCTTCGTCGTCTACAGTCCACCGCCCCGCTTGAACTACACTTGCGCGCCAGTTTCTCGTGGCACCGAGCAAAATTTTTTGGCCACCGCGGAAATATATATCTCCCCGCCCCCTCCCTCCTACCAAAAGCCACATTTCCACTATTCCTCCTTGCTTTCCAAGTTCAAACCTTCACTGCTGCTTACTGGCAGCTCAGCCTCCTCGCCGGCGACCCTTCTTCTTGCAGCGCCGCCTCCTGGCCGGCTACCCTTCTTCTTGCAGCACCGCCTCCTCGCCGGCGACCCTTCTTCTTGCTGCGCGGTCTCCTCATCGCCGACCCTTCTTCTTGCTGCGTGGCCTCATCGATATGGTCAGGTAATCCACACCCCACCCACACCATCCTCCTCCTTTCCTATCCCACATGCTCCGACCAACGGAGCGCACTACAAAAAAAATACACTTCCGTGATGATACGTGTTTGTCACAGCAGGTCATGTTTTCTATCATGCATGTACATCCATGAAATATTTATGACAGAATCAAGATAGTCATACCTGTGCTGGCGTAGAAGTGTTCCATGACATTACCAAAATTATCATCACGGAAGTGTCCACTTCCATGACGATAAATCGCGCGTCACAGAAGTGCTTTCGTCAAGGGTGACCGACACGTGGCATCCACCGTAACGGAACGCCATTAAGCTATCGGGTCCGGTTTTGGATCCGATAACTCGTTAACAGCCCCAACCAATGGGGATTTTCCACGTGTAAAATCATCATTGGCTGGAGGAAACACGTGTCGGCTCACCGTTGGGACAGATGTCATCCACTCATTGGACCCAAAGCGCCTATGATACGTCGACACGTGGCCCGGCCCAACAGAGGCCCATTCCTGTGAAAAGGCTAGCCCGTTTGACTTGGTCAAAAGGTGGCGGGCCGACCCACGGCAAGCCTATTAACGGCATGTTCGCATATAGCCCATTTACAGCCCGCTAACCCAGGGCCCGTTCACGGCCTATCCGAATTAGGCCCAGTAGCGTCATCTGGGCCGTCCAATATAATTCCAGCCCGTTTTAACTTCCGGCCCATGTATGGCCCATGACGTCTTTTGGCCCATATGAGGCCCTTAGTAATCCTCAGCCCATTAAAGGCCCGTGGTAAAACTGGCCCATAATGAACAGTGTATCACTTTATACCCATTAATGGCCCATTATTCCATTGGGCCGTTTCCAGCCCATGTTATCTTTCGGCCTTCTCAGGGCCCATTTATTCTTGGGCTCATTTCCAGCATTCGTTTACTTTTGGCATGTTACTGTCATTTTCTGCTTGTGGGCCAAATACAGCCCGTGGTTACAGTCGGCCCGTTTGTGGCCCGTTAATACGTTGGGCTGTTTTCATAGCGTCATCAAATATGACCTATTAATGACGGCCCGTTATGGTCGGCCCATGAACAGACGATTTCAACTCTAGCCCATTTACGACCATAATGTGGTCTGTTATTGGCCCATGTTTGGTGAACCGATCATATGACCCGTAGAAGGCCCATTGTGTCTATGCCCCGTAGAAGGCCCATTGTTTCTATGGCCCTTAGAAGGCCCATTGTTTCTATGACCCGTAGGAGGCCCATGTTAACTATAGTAAATATGTAGCCCATTATTAGTGTGGCCTAGTTTTAAAAAATAGCTTATTGCGGCCACTAGCAAACCGCGGAAAAAGAACTGCACTGACTACAAGAAAACAAATAAATAAGACAACAGAAATAAATAAGCAAGCAACTTACGCTAGGCTATCATGGCTATTACATATATTACATCCACTGGGCATCAAAGTTCGCCACAAGTGCAAATATAGGGAACAAAGCAGCAATAAACACCGCAGCAAAACAAGTCCAGAACTGAAACCACTTCAGAAGAGCTCAAGAAACAATATCCTGGGTACCCATAATGCTGGCAAGATGCTTAGCAAGCTTATTAACTTTCTCTTGTTTGACGCTTAAATCCTCCAGCACTTGCTGTTGCACCAAAAAGTATGCATCTGAATTCTGCAGGGACTTCCTCAGTCCTTCGGCTTCCTGTCGCATAACATCTGATCGATGTCTTTCAACCTTTGAAGTTGAGACTCAAGAAGCCGAACTGATTCAGGCAACAAGTTTAAAGAGCTGGTGCCAGCAGTAGTAGCCAGTAACTTGAACACTACATCAAGACAGGACTTTGGGGTTGTCTCATTGTCTTCAATATAGTTTTTATCAGCTTTCTTGGAGAACAACAGGGATGTCTCACTATCTTGAACCTGATCTGCATTACTTCCTTGACCATTGCATAAGGGGTACTCTTCTCCAATATTTTATCCGCGTTCTAAATGATAAACAAACAAACACATCACAGGTTTACAATGTAGTATATGAAACTCATTTTGGTAAACCGGTTCAGTAGTAAGGTGGACAAGATAAAACATGAAACAAACATATATCTGTGTAGTATGGTCACTGTATGGTCTATATCATTCTAGTTTATGCTGCCAAATCAAGATAGATATAGTTCGAATCATATCTATTTAAGACAAAGCAGCATAGACATAATATAAGTGTGGGAAACTACACAGCAATAACAACACTTGTAATGTGCATGGCATGAGAACATAACTGTTTATTCAATTGAAACTAAAATCAACATAGAGCAAGTTACAACAGCAAACACGTTAAAGAAACAGGTTTAAAACATACCTGTTGCGCCATTGGAGTTTCAATTTCATCCTTCAAATTTGAAATTAGTTGGTATGAGTAAATATAGTGATGCAAGAGCAAAGTAGTATGAACCATAGCTACGGAACCTGACCTGAGAACAATTCTTCTTCTGCTTTAAGCATTGACTTGGGGTTCGAAGTGGTGGTCCTCGTGCTTTGGGCACTGCAGTTGCCTTACTAACTGCTCGTGTTTGGGTGCTCTGTGGTGGAGACGGTGCTGTGTCAACGGGAACTGGGTTACTATCTGCTGGGGTTGGGGTTAGAAGGGTGTAGCTGGTTCTCTGTCCAACTGGGTAGGGGTACAATCTGCGTGAGTCTGGGTTATGTGTGGTGGGGCTGGTTCTTGGGCAAGTACAACCGTGGTTCTATCTCCATCGACAGGTAGCACGATCTTTTCTAAAGACCGTGTTTTTACTCCCACAAATACTTCCATCACCCCCTCCAATTAAAATGGCTGATAAACAAGAAAAGTAATTGAATGTACAGACATTGTAAGATAGACAGGTGCAATGGATAGTAGGGAAGAAAATAGGGCATGAAATAATTCACATTTATGTTGTCTAACCAAACAGAATAGCAGGACATAATTTCAAATATATGATGGCTAATTAAACAGGATAGCATGACACAATTTCGCATGTATGATGGCTAACTAAACAGGATAGAATGACATACTTCAAAATATGATGACTATGTAAGCATGATGACATGATATAACTATACGATGTGTCTATTAAAGTGGTTGGCATGCCATAAATCACAAACATGCCATCGATGGAAACATGATGGCATGATATAATTCACGGATAGAATGACATAATTCAAAATATGATGACTATGCGAACATGATGAGATGATATAACTATATTATGTCTTTAGAAAATGGGTTGGCATGCCATAATTCAGATACATGTTGTCTATGTAAACATCATGGCATGATATAATTCAAATATATGATTTATATACTAAGGAAGTGAGCAAAGGGCAATCGCATATATGATGTGTCAAGTGTCAACTAAGGAGATGGCATTCAATATCGTGTATATGATGTAAAAACTAAGCATTGCAACACAACATATGCATGATATGAGTAATATAACCCCGCCAAGTTTGAGCATACACCTCAGGGGGATAATAGGACTGGTCATCTGCCTCTGAATCCTCCTTTGAAGAGCTATCTGTAACCAGCAACATATCTGCTTCACCAGGTAGCATTGTCTGCTCTGAAGACCTTGTTTTCACTCTAGATTTCTCCATCACCAATTCAAATGGCTGATGCACAGGAAGAGCAGTTGAATATACAAACATTGTTGACAAAAGCAATGAGAAATACAAAAAAAAAGGACAGCCCTGATATAATTCACATATATGACGCTTGGCTAAACATCATGGCATTGCATAATTCACAAATATAATGCCTTACAACAAGATAGCATTGCATAATTCACATATATAATGTCTTGCAAAAAGATGGCATTGCATAATTCACATATATGGTAATTAGACACTAAACAAGTGGCATTCACACAAATCATGTCTAAACTAAGCAAATGACATAGCAATGCAAGATACCATACGCAC
>NC_057794.1:449869874-449979445 GCF_018294505.1 Triticum aestivum
GAGGGATAGGACTGGTCATGTGTCTCTGAATCCTCCTCTGAGGAGCTATCTGTAACCCGCAAGACATGCGCTTCGTCAGATAGCATTATCTGCTCTGAAGACCTTGTTTCCACTCCAGATATTTCCATGACCGTGCCGAATGGCTGATGCACAGGAAGAGTAATTGAATGTACTAAAATTGTTGACAAATTTAACACGTAATAAAAAAATGATGTCATGATATAATTCACATATAAGATGACTGGCTAACCAGGGTGGCATTGCAAAATTCACATATATGATGCCTGGCTAAACAAGATGGCATTGCATGATTCACATATACGATAAAGAAACTAAACAGATGGCATTGACACAAAACATGTCTAAACTAAGCAGATGACATCTTTGATGTATACAGTAAGCAATGCAAGGCACCATATGCATGATATTACCAACATTAGCATGCCAAGTTAGAGCGAAGACCTCATGGGGTAAATAGGAGTGGTCTTCTGCTTCTGAATCCCCCTCAGAACAGTTATCTTCCTCTTGATTATGATCCGAAATGGGTGGAGGGGGGCTGCCTTTGCGCCCACCATGGAGAGACATCTGCATGCAATTTTATTGCCACGCAAGGCTCGTCTCTTTTGCTCTACATGTTCAGTTCCATTGTGTACAATAACTGACATGCATAGGAATGAAACATAGTGAGATTATGTAAGGAGTGCATGCACAAATCCAGAGTGAAGGTAGCAAACTGTGGATAGACCCAAAACCAATGATAGCAGGCAGATAATAGCTTTAGTTAAAAAATACAGATAATGGCTCCTTTAATGTTTGTTTGCACCCAACATTAAACTCATAGTAGACACCCGAGATTAACCAGATAGTAGACAGATAGTACTGATTGCTGCCCCAATATGTACCCCACAACCATTTTAAAACTCAAGTTTCAGCATAAGTTTGGACCTGAGTCAGATTTTAATAGGTGAACATGATGATAAAGTAGCATGTCATCATATTAAGCGATGCATAACGTAAGCAGACACGGAAGAGTGCGACCTCTCTTGCGGACCCGTGTAGTCCTCAAGGTCATATGCTCAGTTGATGATGTTAATGCGGTTTTCGTGGCTGCCGGCGGCAGGGAAGTAGATCTGAGGTGGCGAAAGACAGTCTGGAGAGCGGATCTCTGCTGTGGTGAACCCTTCCATCATTGGAGCAGTTGAGCTAGGGTGGAACACAACACCGCAGGAGCAGGATAAACCACACAAGGTTTTCTTTGACACATATCTGTAACAGAAGTAATTGTGTAAGGACTTGTCTAAATTTGAGGATTCTAACAATGCAGGGATAGGAAATAGACAGGAATAGGATAGGAATGCATGTGCAAAACAGAGAATTTAAAAACATAGGATTTCTGCCAATCTGGGTGTTTGGTTCACAAGAATTGGAAGATCACATGATGCAAAGAAGCATGGTGAGATTAAGTCAGACCACAAGAAGTGTACAACCTCTTTGGCGAAGCCATGTCGATCTCAGCGTGATTGGGTTGGCCGGTGAGGATGCTCCGCCTGACTTGGCTGTAGGAGGAGGGGAAGAAGATCTTAGGCGTTTGGAGATGGAGCCTGAGGTACTGCTCCGCTGTGATGGAGGGTTTCGTCGTTGAAGCAGCTCCGGTGAGTTGTACGACGCCGAGGCTGAAGCAAGACACGATAAACAACGTTAACCTGAGTGGAATTCTAATAGCATCTCCAATAGATGACGTAAAATACATAACCACAAACTGCTAGATGTATACATCAGCCGCTCATCTCTGAACTTAATTGTCGAAATTGAATTTAACTGTCGAAACTGAACTTAACTGTCGAAACTGAATTTTGCTGTCGAAACTGAATGCACTAGAGGTGAGGCCACAAGTCAGTCGACTGACTTTTTCATCTCTGGTCAGTCAATTTTGCAGCCGTTGGATATGAAATCAAGGGCCAATAGTTCATCTTCAACCTCCACCCCCTAAGCTGCCAGCTACCACCGGCCAAACAACGGCCCCTCGCCGCCCGCGGCCGGCGGTGCGCCGCCCCGCCCGCCCTGAAAACACTCCCCACCGCCGGTCCGCCGCCACCCCGTCCATCCCTGGAGGCCCCCCCGTGCCGAGCTTTTTCTCCGACGATCCCCACGCCACCGCCCCACCACCGCTGACGACCACCACCCCACCACCGCTGACGACCACCACCCCACCCTGAACCCTAAGATTGATAGTGGGGTACCTCTCCGACGAGCCCCCTCCCCGCTGCGGCTGGTTCTTCCTTAACTCCGGCGAGCCCCCCACCCCCTAAAAATTGACTGACCCAAAAGTCGATTCAGTCGAATGAAGTGTAGCTAAATCGGAGCAGCATCACAAGCAAGAGCAAGAGCGAGAGCAGCAGCGCGAGCAAGAGCAAGAGCAAGAGCAGACCAGGTAGGGGACCGAGAGCAAGAGCAGAGCAGTAGCGCGAGCAAGAGCTAAAGCAGCAGCATCTCCTACAGATGTGGACGCCGCCGCCGAGGGAGCGACGCTGTGGAGGAAGTGGCCGGCGACGCTGCCGTGGATGGATCCGCGCCGTGTCGGCTCGGGACCAAGCGCCGACAGCACCGTGGGATCGAATCAAGAAGAAAATGCGGTGTTTAGTGTACAACCTCTTTGGTGGCGCCGATTAGGCCGTAGTTTCATCCGAGTAAACGGTGAAGATGATGCTCTTCCGGTGGTGCAGGTGAAGACGGCGATGAGGGAATGGAGGTGGCGCGAAAGACGAGGGGAACATCAGGGCAGCTCCTTGGAGGTGGAGGTCAGGGTGGATGAACCAGCGGGACGACCAGATCGACGACGGATCCTCATCCGGTACGATGGATGAGGGACGTCGAGGTGTTGCTGTGGACGACGTCGTCGAGGAAGAGGCTCCGGCTGGGTGGCGGACGGAGGAGGGTGTGGGGCTTCGCGGGTTTTGCCGGCCTCAGTGTACGAATGGGTGGGCGGATGGGATGGGAGTGGGGGAACCATGTCTTAGGGACGCGCTTGTCCGAAATGTGGGGTAAGTTATGAAAGTACCCCCACCGATTTGAGGTGGTTCTTTCGATTCAGGGGTTTCACGGGCATTTCAAAGGAGGTCGGAGTTTTCGCGCACGTTGTAATTTTGGAATAGCAAGGCGCGGGTTGAGATGGAGGGAGTTGTCGGAGCACAACGAGACAAAGATATATCTTAAATATTTCGGGCTAACAAGGCGCGGGTTGAAATTTCCGGACAAGCCTAACGTGTACTGTACCAAATCAATTCGCACTACAAATGTCATTCAAAATTTTGAATTCATGTTATGTTCAATTAAAATATTTCGCTACGTGTATAATGCATGCAACCTAGTACTCAAATGAACATTTTAGTGCATTCCAAACGTATATACTACCGCTTCAATATGAACTAAATTTGAATTCACTTCTCTATTTGAATAAGATCTACAATAATGATTGTTGTGAAGTCAACGCATTTGAATTCGTTTCTCTGTTTGAATAAGATCTACAATTGTCATTATTGTCAAGTTAAACAATCGTTTGTGCATTATGTTCACAGCACACCACATGATTAGTCTCGAGTTACATATGAACTATGTGTACTATATGAACTCGAACTCGATTTTTTGAATCCACTTTATGTCGATTTCAAATCATAGTACATTTCAAGCTCTAGCTAGATCTTCACAAGCTAAAACATGTCTCATATGTATAATGTGTTTATCACATTATGTATGGTGCCCCGCTGAGGGAGTCCTGGATTAGGGGGTCTCCGGACAGTCGGACTATATCCTTTGGCCGGACTGTTGGACTATGAAGATACAAGATTGAAGATTTCGTCCCGTGTCCGGATGGGACTCTTCTTGGCGTGGAAGGAAAGCTTGGCAATACGGATATGTAGATCTCCTCCCTTGTAACCGACTCTGTGTAACCCTAGCCCCTTCCGATGTCTATATAAACCGGAGGGTTTAGTCCGTAGGATAACAACAATAATCATACCATAGGCTAGCTTCTAGGGTTTAGCCTCTACGATCTCGTGGTAGATCAACTCTTGTAATACTCATATCATCAATATCAATCAAGCAGGACGTAGGGTATTACCTCCATCAAGAGGGCCCAAACCTGGGTAAACATCGTGTCCCCTGCCTCCTGTTACCATCCGCCTTATACGCACAATTCGGGACCCCTACCTGAGATCCACCGGTTTTGACACCGACATTGGTGCTTTCATTGAGAGTTCCACTGTGTCGTCATCATAAGGAGGGATGGCTCATCTCGTTGTCAAGGACAACATTACCTCTAGGGGAGCCCTAGTTGTAGGCCAAACTCTCTGACTAGGCAGTTTCGTCATGAGTACCCGCTCGGCCGCGGCGCCGATGATGACTTCTCGGGTCATCGAAAATAGCCTCCACATCGGCTCAAAATTCACCGAGCAAATGGATCCAATGGAGCTCTCCTCTTTGAACGAGCTCTTGGATCGCATCGCCGCTCTGGGAGTCGCTATGGACTATGATCGGATTGGGCTTAAACCCGACCAAAGGGAGATTAACTCTCCGTCGGTCACCCATCAGATAGCGGTAGTGGAGGAGCAATGCAGCGATTCTTCGTCTATCCTGAGGACGAACTATGTCCGGATTCCCGAGCTCTCCGAGCCGGATACCCGTCCACGGGAGGACATCGCCCTAACCCTGAACCTATAATCAGGCAGCATACTGAACCTGCCGGGAAACATCCCGGAGCCCGAACTTCTAAGATCGGAGACTCCCCCGCCCCTGGGTCTCAGATTGGGTCAAGGTGTGGACTTAAATCCACCCACCCACCCAGATATAAAAGATCTTTCCCACATTAGGCAAGAGCCCCAAGAGACAGTACATCACTATTGGGCCAGATTCCTCCTTGTAATGAACAAGGTCAAGGACTGTCGCGAGGAAGACGCAATTTCAATCTTTTGCAACAATTGCACGGACAAGGGAATCCTCAACGCCATAAGTCATCGTGACATAGCACACTTCACTGACTTAGCGGCCATAGTACAGAAGTACTGTGCGATGGAAAGCGCCTGGAAAACCCAAACAAAATTTCGGGATAATCCGGCTCTGACAAAACCCCTAGTCCGAACTAAAAGGATGCACTCTCATAAGTCGCCTGACTCAATTACAAAGAAGCAAAAGCCCACTACAGGGTGTGGAACCATATTGGAGGGATGGCTTAACGGGCCCTGCAAAATTCATAGTACAGCGGATACCATACCAACACACAACCTTAGAGCATGTTGGGTACTCTGGCAGGTGGCCAAGAGCGGTGAGGATCTCCTCATTCAAAACACCATAGAGCACCATCCCATGGATAACAATACAGTATTGACAGTCTTCGAGACCTTCGCCTCAAATAATAGGCGTAAGCAAGCACTCCGCAGCCTTGCCGAAATCTGCCACATGGCAGCAATAAATCCATGGAGCGACACGGCTATGACCTTCAATGCCAGTGATGAACCTAAATTCCGAACAGCCCGAGCACCAACCGCTTTGGTCCTCAGTCCAATTGTGGACGGTTTTCGGCTTACTGAAGTACTCATGGACGGTGGCAACGGATTAAACCTCTTTTATGAGGAGACTCTTCAAAAAATGGAAATAGACAGAAACCATATTGAGCAAAGCAGCACGACCTTCCGAGGAATCATCCCCAGTCGGTAGGCACGCTGCGCTAGGAAAATCACACTAGATGTGGTATTCGACACTCCGGAGAATTACATGTCTGAAGAAATTACATTCCAAGTAGCCCCGTTCAGTAGCGGATACCACACCCTTCTAGGGCGGCGGGAGGCATTCATGATCTTCCAAGCCATACCCCATTACAGGTACATGAAGCTCAAAATGCCTGGGCCCAATGGAATCATCACTCTAGCTAGTGATCCGGACATAGCACTCCGCGCCGAAAACAAGACAGCCGCACTGGCCCTCGAGGCATTATCCAAAGCCCTTGCGATGGAGGAATTAACCGCGCTGCGCTCCATGGTGGACAGGGACAGTGTGATACTCAACAAAAGATTCAAGTCCACCTCTTTTAAACCAGCGGGTGAAATAGTCAAATTCCAAGCCAATCCAACGGACACCACAAAACAGCATCCATCGGGGCACAGTTAAACCCCGCTGTAGATGCCGCACTATAGGAGTTCCTGCGCGAGAATTGGGACATATTCGCCTGGCATCCTTCAGACATGCCAGGAATCCCACGCAGGCTGGCCGAGCATAGCCTTAACATTCTAAAGGGATTCAAGCCGGTCAAGCAGACTCTTCGGTGTTTCTCTGAACCTAAGCGGCAAGCCATGGGAGAGGAGCTAGCCAAGTTACTGGAAGCCGGATTCATTAGAGAAATAAAACATCCGGACTGGCTAGCAAACTTGGTGATGGTACCAAAGAAGGATAAATCCTGGCGCCCATGTGTCGACTTCAAGGACCTTAATAAGGCTTGCCCAAAGGATCCCTTCCCCCTCCCTCGCATCGATCAAATTATCGACGCCACCGCAGGACACGACTCATTGTGCTTCCTCGACGCATACTCCGGTTACCACCAAATTAAGATGGCAGAGGCCGATCAAGCCGCAATGACATTTATCACTCCATACGGCCCCTTCTGTTTTAAAACAATGCCCTTTGGGCTAAAAAACGTCAGCGCAACGTATCAGCGCATGATTCAGACATGTCTGGAAAAGCAGATCGGCAAAACAGTGGAGGCATACGTAGACGATGTGGTCATTAAAACTAGACACGTCGACTCCTTAATAGACGACTTGAGGATCATGTTCGACAATCTCCGAATATACGACATTAAGCTCAATCCGAAAAAATGTGTTTTCGGTGTGCCCGTTGGAAAGCTCCTGGGCTTCATCGTCTCTAGGAGAGGAATTGAAGCAAATCTGGCTAAAATCCGAGCTCTGTCGCAGTTGGCTATCCCAACTAACCTCAAGAAAATCCAGAAGCTAACTGGATGTGTGGCGGCTTTAAGCCGCTTCATCTCCCGATTAGGAGAAAAGGCACTCCCCCTTTATCGCCTTCTTCGGCGCACCAAACACTTCGAGTGGTCGGACGCAGCCACGGCCGGATTGGAAGAAATAAAAGCCATCCTCGCCACCAACCCAATCTTGGCCGCGCCAAATGTCGGCGAACCAATACTATTATATATAGCGGCAAGTCACCAAGTTGTAAGCGCAGTGCTTGTCGTCGAACGAGAGACGGACGAACATAAATTCCCACTTCAAAAGCCGGTATATTATGTATCCACTGTCCTCACTCTATGCAAATCACGGTATCCACATTATCAAAAGATAGCATACGCGGTATTTATGGCATCCCAGAAATTACGACACTACTTTCAAGAGTGTTCAATTACGGTGGCATCAGAAGTACCACTCAATGACATAATAAACAACTGCGATGCCACGGGCCGGATTGCCAAATGGGCTATTGAGCTCCTCCCGTTCGACATAACATATCGACCACGGCGAGCCATTAAGTCGCAAGTACTGGCCGATTTCGTCGCCGAGTGGACAGAAGCCGAACTCCCTAAAGAGTACGGTGCGTACTCCAATTGGATCGTGCACTTTGATGGCTCTAAAATGTTGGCTGGTCTGGGGGCTGGCGTCGTCCTGACGTCCCCCACCGGAGATACAGTCCAATACGTACTCCAAATACTATACATAGACTCCAACAACGTAGCCGAATACGAGGCCCTATGACATGGTCTCCGGATGGCAGTTTCCATGGGCATTCAACACCTGGAGGTGCGGGGGGACTCGAAGCTCGCAATATCTCAAATAAATGGAGACTTCGATGCCAAGGATCCGAAAATGGCGGCATATCGCAACACCGTCATCAAAATGTCAACTAGGTTCGAGGGGCTTGAATTCCACCATGTGGCTCGGGAAAACAATCTGGCGGTGGATACCCTCGCCCGCATCGGCACTAAGCGCGACCCTGTCCCACCTAACATCTTCCTGGAAAAGCTGTTTAAGCCATCCGTGGTATGGGAAGGGGACACCGGTAACAATAGTCCGGACCCAGCCACAACACCAGATACCGAACACTCTGACACAATCGGAGGATCCGCCACCGAAATAACACCTTGAGCCCACGTGATAATGGCCGTAATAGCCCCGTGGACAGAACCATTCCTGGCCTACCTAACCAGGCAGGAATTACCCAAGGACCAAAATGAGGCACGCTGCATAGTACGGTGATCCAAAGCCTACAAGGTCCACGAGGGAGAGCTTTATAAGAAAAGCACTACCGGAGTCCTTCAAAGGTGCATCTCCGAAGAGGAAGGGCGGAAGCTTTTGGCAGAAATCCATGCTGGACTCGGCGGCCACCACGCTGCAGCTCGGGCCCTTGTAAGCAAGGCCTTCCGTACAGGTTTCTGTTGGCCGACGGCCCGAGCAGATGCACAGGATCTGGTCCAATGTTGCATCGGTTGCCAGCTTTTTGCAAACCAAAGCCATATGCCGCCTACCGCTCTCCAAAAAATCCCCATTACTTGGCCCTTTGCGGTCTGGGGGCTTGATATGGTAGGACCCCTCAAAGGGGGAACCCATAAGAAAAAATACTTATTGGTCATGGTGGATAATTCACCAAATGGATAGAAGCCAAACCCGTTAAAACGGCTGAATCCGAACCGATGATAGACTTCATATCCGGGGTTGTACACCGTTATGGTATCCCCCACAACATCATCACTAACAATAGCACAAACTTTATAGCCGACGAGGTAAAACTTTGGTGCATCAACATGGGCATCAAGATCGATTATACTTCTGTCTATCACCCGCAAACTAATGGTCAAGTCGAACAAGCAAATGGTCTTATCATGAACGACATTAAACCCATATTATTGTGATCCTTAAAGGAATCAAACACGCACTGGGTAGAGGAGCTTGACTCCGTACTATGGTGGCTGGGGACCACGCCGAATCGTACTACCGGATACACACAGTTTTTATGGTGTACGGCGCAGAGGCGGTTCTGCCCTGCGACATAATTCATGACTCACCTCGAGTGCGCATGTACGAAGAGAAGGAGGCTGAGCTCGATCGGCAGGATAGTTTGGATGCCCTGGAGGAGGAGCGCGACGTGGCAAAAGCCCGTTCTGCATTTTATCAGCAACAGGCTCAAAGGTATCAAAGCAGAGAAGTACGGGCCAAAATCTATAACATTGGCGAACTAGTTCTACGCCTACCAAAAAAGAAAAAGAACAAGCTCAAGCCCAAATGGGAAGGTCCCTTCATTATTGACCAGGTTCTGACCGGTGGAGCGTACCGTCTGTGGGATGCATCGGACAATTAACTCGAGCCAAACCCATGGAACGCAGCCAGACTCTGAAGATTCTACGCCTAGCGCTGGACTCTATGTTTGTCTCCTTCCCCGTTAAATTTTTGCATATCCATTATCTATCTTTTCTCTCTTTCTCTCTTCTTTTTTACTCTCCTCAAGGTCTTAAAAGGCTAACTTGTGTCTTCACTACACAATTTTGACGTGCTAACTGCGCTCATTATACCTGGGGGCTTCTTATACAGAAGCTGGATATGACTATCCTTGTGGGCTTTGTGCCCGACACATGTGTTATTCTTCTGCATGTACCTTTTTTTGACATTATATGCATCGATATGACTTAAGTTTTGGCCAAGCTGGGTTGCCTGGCTCTTGTATTTATGCTCTACGTTCCCGTTAATTCGGCTAGGGCATAAGGGGAGCACCTCTGCGATTGTTATTGCCGGGTCAGCCAGATGTGTACCTCAGACTGGGTGAAGCCGAAAGCTAGCGTTCTTAAGGGAATATTCGGTCGATGACCAAAAGATGACTTTTATTTATTTATGATACATGCCCCCAGATGTTTATAGCCTGCGTCCCTTTTCGCAGTTCGGACATGCACATTAGGGCATGCGTACCCAGGGAAAGGAACCCTTAATGAAACTATTCTCCCTGGAAGATGTTTCTTACTATCCATGTAATATAACATAGCTATTTGGGTACTTGTCTGTTCAAGCACTTATGACCCCTACGCCTGGTTTCCACGCATACCCCGGTTTTTACATAACCAAGCGGTATTCAGATACACTCCGGACTATCGGGTCCATAGGTTGAAGCGAAAAGGTCTGCCATGACAAATGATTTACAATCCGGCTAGAGACATTATATGTCACTTAAAGTACACAGTCACTAAGACTGACTAAATTCTTCTTCTATACCATCCAACAGGCTGTCTACCCTACAGTCCTGTTGGGAATACTTTGCAGCTAATTCTACTTGGTCATACACCAAACTGACGGGGATCTCTTTCCCATCAGGCCCCACAGGTTCGACCTCGGCCATGTGGTTTGGGTCAGCTTTGGTATATCACGTCTTCACCATGGCCCAGGCTTCCCTTGCACCTTGTCGGCAGGCTGATATCTTCCATAATCGGAAGCGCCACCGTGCTCCCTTGAGCTTCTCTATAAGCTCCCCCATCCCTCCTGGCGGGGAGGCGGATGGCCACAAGGCTCGGGCAATACCCTGCATCACCTACCGAACTTGTTCGTGCAGTTGTGAGAGCTCTGGTAGAAGATCACCCGCAGACCCGGGCATCTCCTCCGCGGGACGACCCGTCAGCATACCTGGAGACATAATTCTGTTAGCCGGCTTCTTCGCCGAACTCTTTCAAAAGTTCGTTCAAGCACTTACTGAAAATGCCGCGTCGAAGCCACTTACTCGCCTTCACGGAGTCCGCAAGCTGGGCTCGGACATCTTTCAGTTCCATGCCCAGCCGGATATTGGCGTCCTGGAGATTATTGTTCTCCTACTTGACCCGCGTAAGCACGTGCTCGCCAGCATTTAGCTGTCGATTAACATGTTGCGCATTCTCCGGCACGGCCTCCGGATTCACTCCGGAGTCATCTGCAGCATCTATTGTTAGATTTGCATGCCTGCTGTATACCATCTGGTACATGTCATTCTTTGCAATGGAAACACGCGTTACCAGAGGGGGCCTTCTCAGACTCCTTCAACGCGGCAACCGTGGTCCGTAGCTGGGCTTTGCACTCTTCTAGCTCTTGAGACAATTGGGTATTCTTCTCTATAAGAACCTGCACAATTAATGATCCTTAAATCCGTTGTGTCAACTGTTTCAAGTCTCAGGGGCTACTGATATATATATATAATCGTCAGATTTTCTTACCCGTATATCCTTTACATACTGGTTCGTGGCTCTGGCAAGACCGTTTTGAGTGGCACGGATGTACGCGTCTCCTGAGTTGAAGGCATCGAACGCCTCTTGGGAGAAACAAGCGTCACGGAGTACGGCCCGGCGATGCCTGTGATTCATGGCGCTCTCCACTTTGGAATTTGTAGCAGATAGTCCATCTGCATCCTCTATAGGAGGAGCATCCGACGTTCTCCCCGTGTTAGCCTCCGCCTCTATGTCCGGCCCTAGAGCCCGACTGGTGGAGGCGTGATCGGCAACCTCTCCGGATATAGTCCGGCGAGCATTTTTCCTACTAGGAAACATGGGCGTCATTGTATTTTAAGCAAGACGACAACTACGGAGCGAGGTTCTGTATCATACCTCTGCGCCGGCGTCTCAGTCCTGACCGCCTTCCTTTTTAGCCTACCCGGCTCCGGTGCCCCTTGTTGGCGAGTCACTGCGGGTGCGACATGGCGTCCCGAGGGCCTTCCCTGTAAAACACCATATGTGTATGGTAGGTGAAGTGCATAAAAGGGGATCCTTCTCGGAAGTTGGGACTCAGGTTTTTCTTACATGCGATGCAGGGAGTGGCCCAGGATAGTCGGCTATGATGGCCACCAGGGCATCATCGCCGCTCAATTGATAGAATGTCCTGTCGATCAGCTCCACAAATATGTCCGGATCCTCTTCGAGTCCGGGATCGAGGGCCCGGTCAGGGTCCTCCGGTTGTGGAGGTGGGCTGTTGGCCTCCCTTGCAGCTTTTCGCAGCTCCTGCCATGAAACGACAAGGTGAGTATTTATGATGAAGAATGCGGGAATGTTGGGAGTAAAAAGTGACAGCTCACCCAGCTTGGGGGGTTGTACATGTAGAATCCATCCCGTGGTCTAATACGGATGAACTCATCTTCCTCTCCCTTGTATAAATCGGATAGAATTTTTGATAAAGCAGCAACTGAGTCCGGTCCCTTACGCCCGCAGCAGGTGGCATCATCTTCCCCGTTAAAGTGCCACATGTGGTGCCCTCGATATTGAAGTGGCTGCACCCCCCGCATTATACATACTGACATAACCTCGATTATTGTCAGTCCTGATTGAGCCAGCACTTTTATCCGGCCCATCAGGCAAAGGACTTCTCCGTTATCTTCCTCCTGGGGGCTCCGTGGGCGCCAGCTTCGGCGTTTCTTCAAAGGAGCATTGTCGAACTCAGGAAGACCCATCCGAATAGGATCCAGAAGGGGGACGTCCTCCATGTAAAACCACTCCGAAGGCCAGTCTTCGGACATCTTCTTCGGGGTACCGGATAGGTATCCGGTCTTGGCGATGCACCATATTTTGGCTCCGCCCACTTGATATATGGACCCCTTCTATGAACGGGGAACAAGGCAGAATAGCCTCTTCCATAGCTCGAAATGAGCTTCGCAACCCAGAAATAGCTCACAAAGGGCGACATAACCGACGATGTGTAATATGGAAGCGGGGGTGAGATTATGCAACTGGAGGCCGTAAAACTCCAGGAGCCCACGGAGGAACGGATGGATTGGAAATCCAAGTCCCCTTAGCAAATAATGGACAAGGCATACCCGCTCCCCCTTGGAGGGATTGGGGAAGCACTCCGCTTGCTCCCCGCCATTATAGGTGGCGAGCCCGGCTCGAACGGGGACCATACACGCTGGAGGGAGAAATCCCTGGGTCTATAACTCTACTAATTGGCTGTGCGGGATGGAACACTTCTCCCAGTCGCCAGGCTTAGGGCTACGGGAGCGAGAGGAGGAGCGGCGCGGGCCGGCCATGTTGGAATGGATTTTCCCGAGCGTGCTCCGATGGATACTTGTTGTGGGGGATGGTGTGGTCTGGATCTAAGAATCCCCGTCTCTTTAAATAGACATTTTACTTACATGGCTAGGGTGGCAAGTGTAAAAATGCCCTGGCTCTTCGCATTCGCTCGACACGTGGAGGATAGCCCTTATTGGGTGCAGAAGCCCAGAAGCACAAATATTTATGGGGAGCCGGACACTACTTAGAAGATATTCAGAATTTGGAAAAGAACCCTCCTTGCAATGCCGAAGACAATTTGCGCGCTGGACTCATCGTCATTGAAGCTTGGTTCGGGGGCTACTGAGGGAGTCCTGGATTAGGGGGTCTTTGGACAGCTGGACTATATCCTTTGGCCGGACTGTTGGACTATGAAGATACAAGATTGAAGACTTTGTCCCGTGCCGGATGGGACTCTTCTTCGCGTGGAATGCAAGCTTGGCAATACGGATATGTAGATCTCCACCCTTGTAACCGACTCTGTGTAATGATACGTCTCCAACCTATCTATAATTTTTGATTGCTCTATGCTATATTATCTACTGTTTTGGACTATATTGGGCTTTATTTTCCACTTTTATATTATTTTTGGGACTAACCTATTAACCGAAGGCCCAACCCAGAATTGCTATTTTTTTGCCTATTTCAGTGTTTCGAAGAAACGGAATATCAAACGGAGTCCAAATGGAATAAACCTTTCTGGAATGTGATTTTCTTCCCGAATATGACCCAGGAGACTTGGACCCTACACCAAGGAAGCTTTGAGGTGGGAACGAGGTAGGGGGGTGCACCCTATACCCCCAGGCGCGCCCCACCCTCGTGGGCCCACCGAAGCTCCACCGACGTACTTCTTCCTCCTATATATACCTATTGTAACGCCCCGGACACACCCGCCGGTGGTCGTTACTCCTGGCGGGATCTAGACTGGCCTCACAGATCAATACTAGTCTTTTCTGCGCACTTTGTCCTCACACATGCGCACCCGGGAGCAACTTCCCGGTCGGTCACCCATCCTGACACTACTCCAAGCTGAGCACGCTTAACTTTGGAGTTTTGTCCAAACGTGCTCCCTGAAAAGAAGGAATTCCTTATTGATATGAATAGTCTATCATCCCTAATAAGCCAGGCCATTAGATACACCCCCACTCAGAGGAACCGATGTCCTCGTCGGGTCACAAGAACGTTCCCTCTTAGCACATACGTCTGTGCTTCCAGTCCAGTACATGTGTCATGTCGTGTGCCACGACGGGTCACAAACGTCATGAACAACATGACCACGCACCTGTCCGCAACCATCCGTGTAACCGCGAGGGTCAGCTCTGATACCAACTTGTAACACCCTAAATGCACCCCCGCCAGTGGTCGTTACTCCTGGCGGGATCTAGACTGGCCTCACAGATCAATACTAGTCTTTTCTGCGCACTTTGTCCTCACTCATGCGCACCCGGGAGCAACTTCCCGGTCGATCACCCATCCTGACACTACTCCAAGCTAAGCACGATTAACTTTGGAGTTCTGTCCAAATGGGCTCCCGGAAAAGAAGGAATTCCTTATTGATATGAGTAGTCTATCATCCCTAATAAGCGAGGCCATTACACCTATATACCCCCAAACGAACAGATACAGAGCCAAAAACCTAATTCCATCGCCACAACTTTCTGTATCCACGAGATCCCATCTTGGGGCCTGTTCCGGAGCTCCGTCGGAGAGGGCCGTCATCACGGAGGGCTTCTACATCATCATAGCCTCTCCGATGAAGTGTGAGTAGTTTACCTCAGACCTTCGGGTCCATAGTTATTAGCTAGATGGCTTCTTCTCTCTTTTTGGATCTCAATACAAAGTTCTCGCCCTCTCTTGTGGAGATCTCTTCGATGTAATCTTCTTCTTTTTTGCGGTGTGTTTGTTGAGATCGATGAATTGTGGGTTTATGATCAAGTCTATCTATGAACAATATTTGAATCTTCTCTGAATTCTTTTATGTATGATTGGTTATCTTTGCAAGTCTCTTCGAATTATCAGTTTGGTTTGGCCTACTAGATTGGTTTTTCTTGCCATGGGAGAAGTGCTTAGCTTTGGGTTCGATCTTGTGGTGTCCTTTCCCAGTGACAGAAGGGGCAGCAAGGCACGTATTGCATCGTTGCCATCGAGGATAACACGATGGGGTTTATTTCATATTGCATGAATTTATCTCTCTACATCATGTCATCTTTCTTAAAGCGTTACTCTATTTTTAACTTAATACTCTAGATGCATGCTGGATAGCGGTCGATGAGTGGAGTAATAGTAGTAGATGCAGAATCGTTTCGGTCTACTTGTCACGGACGTGATGCCTATATACATGATCATGCCTAGATATTCTCATAACTATGCTCAATTCTGTCAATTGCTCAACAGTAATTTGTTCACCCATCGTAGAATACTTATGCTCTTGAGAGAAGCCACTAGTGAAACCTATAGCCCCCGGGTCTATTCTCATCGTATCAATCTCCATCACTTTAATCTTTCTTTTCTTTTTTACTTTGCCTTTTACTTTTCAGTTTGCATCTCTATACCAAAAATACCAAAAATATTATATCTATCAGATCTCACTCTCGTAAGTGACCGTGAAGGGATTGACAACCCCTAATTGCGTGGGTTGCGAGTAGCTATCGTTTTGTGCAGGTACGAGCGACTTGGGCGTGGCCTCCTACTGGATTGATACCTTGGTTCTCAAAAACTGAGGGAAATACTTATGCTACTCTGCCGCATCATCCTTTCCTCTTCGGGGAAATCCAACGCAAGCTCAAGAGGTAGCAAGAAGAATTTCTGGCGCTGTTGCTGGGGAGTCTACGCAAAAAGTCAACATACCAAGTACCCATCACAATCCCTATCTCTCGCATTATATTAGTTGCCATTTGCCTCTCGTTTTCCTCTCCCCCACTTCACCCTCGCCGTTTTATTCGCCCTCTCTTTCTCAATCTCCTTCTCCTTCTCTTTCTCTATTTGCCTCTTTTTGCCTGCTTGCTTCTTGTTTGCTCGTATGGTTAGAATAGTCGTTTATTTATTACTAAACAGAGAACCTAAGATCTATGGATCCTCATCCACTTGCTAATCTTTTTAAGAGGTCCAATTATGATAAACCAATTGCTAGTTGGTTTTGTGCACTAGATTATCTTTATGAAGTTTTGCTTGAAATTCGTGAATCTGAAAACTATGATGAATTACCTCATGAAGCGATTCACGATAAATCTTTGAATAGAAAGCATGATTGCAATGATTCTATTATAAATTCTATTAATGTCAATTGTGCTAATAATATGCAAAACCCTAAGCTTGGGGATGCTAGTTTTGCTATGTCCTCTACTTGTTGCAATGATCATGATTGGGGTGATTCTTCTTTTGATCTTGAAAATTTATTTAAACCCCATGATGAATATGAGATTGATTATAATGTTTGCAATAATATTGAAAGTGGGTTTGGAAAGGTCATGACTTTAGTTAACGTTAATCCCACTATTTTGGAAGAGTGTCAACTTTGCATGCATGTGGATCGTGTTGAAAATAGTTTATGTGATAGCTATTTTGTTGAATTTTCTTATGATCCTACATATAATTATTATGAGAGAGGAAAATATGGTGGTAGAAATTTTCATGTTACTAAATTACCTCTTGTTATGTTGAGATTGCTATTGTTTCTTTCCGCTTCCTTGCATATGCTAGTTTTTGCTTGCCTTGATAATATGTTTGCCTATAAGATGCCTATGCATAGGAAGTATGCTAGACTTAAATGTGGTTTTCACGTGTTTTATGATGCTCTCTTTGTGCTTCAATTCCTGTCTTTCATGTGAGCATCATTGTAATATTATGCCTAGCTATAATGCTTTAAAGAAAAGCGCTTGTTGGGAGTCAACCCAATATTTATCCTTGCTGTTATTTAATAAATAAATTATTTAGCCTCTGTTTTGGTTGTGTTTTTGTGTTCAATTAGTGTTTGTGCCAAGTAGAACCGTTGGGAAGACTTGGGGAAAGTCTTGTTGAACTTGCTGTAAAAAACAGAAACTTTAGCGCTCACGAGAACTGCTGTCATTTTTATTTGGAAAGTGTTATTTAGTTAATTCCTTTTGAAGATGATTAATAGGTAAATTACTCACGTCCAGAAATTTATTTTAGAATTTTTGGGGTTCCAGATCTTGCGCTAGCTACAGATTACTACAGACTGTTCTGTTTTTGACAGATTCTGTTTTTCGTGTGTTGTTTGCTTATTTTGATGAATCTATGGCTAGTAAAATAGTTTATAATCCATATAGAATTTGGAATACAGTAGGTTTAACACCAATATAAATAAAGAATGAGTTCATTACAGTACCTTGAAGTGGTTTTTTGTTTTCTTTCTCTAACAGAGCTCACGAGATTTCTATTGAGTTTTGTGTGGTGAAGTTTTCAAGTTTTGGGTGAATTCTTGTGATGGATTATGGAACAAGGAGTGGCAAGAGCCTAAGATTGGGGATTCCCATGGAACCCCCAAGATAATCCAAGGACACCAAAAGTCAAATCTTGGGGATGCCCCGGAAGGCATCCCCTCTTTCGTCCACTTCCATCGGTAGTTTACTTGGAGCTATATTTTTATTCACCAACATGATATGTGTTTTGCTTGGAGCGTCTTGTATTATTTGTGTATTTGCTTGTTAGTGTGCCACAATCATCCTTGCTGTACACACCTTTTGAGAGAGCCATACATGAATTAGAATTTGATAGAATACTCTATGTGCTTCACTTATATCTTTTTGAGCTAAGTAGTTTTGCTCTATGTGCTTCACTTATATCTTTTGAGCGCTATAATTTTGCTCTATGTGCTTCACTTAGATCTTTTAGAGCACGGTGGTGGATTTGTTTTAAAGAAACTATTGATCTCTCATGCTTCACTTAAATTATTTTGAGAGTCTTAATAGCATGGTAATTTGCTTAACAATAACATGCTTGGTATTTAAGATTTGTGAAACTTTCTTTTGAGTGTGTTGAATACTAAGAAAAGTTGGATGCTTGATAATTGTTTTGAGATATGGAGGTAGTAATATCAAAGTCATGCTAGTAGAGTAATTGTGAATTTGAGAAGTGCTTGAGTTAAAGTTTGCAAGTCCCGTAGCATGCACGTATGGTAAACATTATGCAACAAATTTGAAACATGAGGTGTTATTTGATTGTCCTCCTTATGAGTGGCGGTCGGGGACGAGCGATGGTCTTTTCCTACCAATCTATCCCCCTAGGAGCATGCGCGTAATACTTTGGTTTTTGATGGCTTGTAGATTTTTGCAATAAGTATATGAGTTCTTTATGACTAATGTTGAGTCCATGGATTATACGCACTCTCACCCTTCCATCATTGCTAGCCTCTACGGTACTGTGCATTGCCCTTTCTCACATCGAGAGTTGGTGCAAACTTCACCGGTGCATCCAAACCCCGTGATATGATACGCTCTTTGACACATAAACCTCCTTATATCTTCCTCAAAACAGCCACCATTCCTACCTATTATGGCATTTCCATAGCCATTCCGAGATATATTGTCATGCAACTTTCCACCATCCAGTTTATCATGACACATTCATCATTGTCATATTGCTTAGCATGATCATGTAGTTGACATAGTATTTGTGGCAAAGCCACCGTTCATAATTTTTTCATACTTGTCACTCTTGATTCATTGCATATCTCGGTACACCACCAGAGGCATCCATATAGAGTCATACTTTGTTCTAGTATCGAGTTGTAATCATTGAGTTGTAAATAAATAGAAGTGTGATGATCATCATTCAATAGAGCATTGTCCCAAAAAATAGAGAAAGGACAAAGAAAAAAAAGAAGGCCCAAAAAAAAAGAAAATAAATAAAAGGGGCAATGCTACTATCCTTTTTTTTTCCACACTTGTGCTTCAAAGTAGCACCATGTTCTTCATATAGAGAGTCTCTTGAGTTATCACTTTCTTATACTAGTGGGAATTTTCATTATAGAACTTGACTTGTATATTCCAACAATGGGCCTCCTCAAGTGCCCTAGGTCTTCGTGAGCAAGCAAGTTGGATGCACACCCACTTAGTTTCTTTTGTTTAGCTTTCATACATTTATAGCTCTAGTGCATCCGTTGCATGGCAATCCCTACTCCTTGCATTAACATCAATCGATGGGAATCTCCATAGCCCATTGATTAGCCTCGTTGATGTGAGACTTTCTCCTTTTTGTCTCCTCCACATAACCCCCATCATTATATTCTATTCCACCCATAGTGCTATATCCATGGCTCACGCTCATGTATTGCGTGAAAGTCTATGAGTTTGAAATTATTAAGGTATGAAACAATTGCTTGGCTTGTCATCGGGGTTGTGCATGATGAGAGCATTCTTGTGTGACGAAAATGGAGCATGACTAAACTATACGATTTTGTAGGGATGAACTTTCTTTGGCCATGTTACTTTAAGAAAACATAATTGCTTTGTTGGTTTGCTTGAAGTATTATTATTTTCTATGCCAATATGAACTTTTGTCTTGAATCTTCCTAATCTGAATATTCATACCACAATTAAGAAGATTTGCATTGAAATTATGCCAAGTAGCACTCCGCATCAAAAATTCTCTTTTTATCATTTACCTACTCGAGGACGAGCATGAATTAAGCTTGGGGATGCCTGATACGTCTCCAACGTATCTATAATTTTTGATTCCTCCATGCTATATTATCTACTGTTTTGGACTATATTGGGCTTTATTTTCCACTTTTATATTATTTTTGGGACTAACCTATTAACCGGAGGCCCAGTCCAGAATTGTTGTTTTTTGCCCATTTCAGTGTTTCGAAATGGAATATCAAACGGAGTCCAAACGGAATAAACCTTTCTGGAACGTGATTTTGTTCCCGAATATGACCCAGGAGACTTGGACCCTACGCCAAGGAAGCTTTGAGGTGGGCACGAGGTAGGGGGCGCGCCCTATACCCCCAGGCGCGCCCCTACCCTCGTGGGCCCACCGAAGCTCCACTGACGTACTTCTTCCTCCTATATATACCTACGTACCCCCAAACGAACAGATACGGAGCCAAAAACCTAATTCCACCACCGCAACTTTCTGTATCCATGAGATCCCATCTTGGGGCCTGTTCCGGAGCTCCACCGGAGAGGGCCGTCATCATGGAGGGCTTCTACATCATCATAGCCTCTCCGATGAAGTGTGAGTAGTTTACCTCAGACCTTCGGGTCCATAGTTATTAGCTAGATGGCTTCTTCTCTCTTTTTGGATCTCAATACAAAGTTCTCCCCCTCTCTTGTGGAGATCTATTCGATGTAATCTTCTTCTTTTTGCGGCGTGTTTGTTGAGACCAATGAATTGTGGGTTTATGATCAAGTCTATCTATGAATAATATTTGAATCTTCTCTGAATTCTTTTATGTATGATTGGTTATCTTTGCAAGTCTCTTCGAATTATCAGTTTGGTTTGGCCTACTAGATTGGTTTTTCTTGCCATGGGAGAAGTGCTTAGCTTTGGGTTCGATCTTGCGGTGTCCTTTCCCAGTGACAGAAGGGGCAGCAAGGCACGTATTGCATCGTTGCCATCGAGGATAACAAGATGGGGTTTATTTCATATTGCATGAATTTATCTCTCTACATCATGTCATCTTGCTTAAAGCGTTACTCTGTTTTCAACTTAATACTCTAGATGCATGCTGGATAGCGGTCGATGAGTGGAGTAATAGTAGTAGATGTCTACTTTTCACGCACGTGATGCCTATATACATGATCATGCCTAGATATTCTCATAACTGTGCTCAATTCTGTCAATTGCTCAACAATAATTTGTTCACCCACCATAGAATACTTATGCTCTTGAGAGAAGCCACTAGTGAAACCTATGGCCTCCGGGTCTATTCTCATCATATCAATCTCCATCACTTTAATCTTGCTTTGCTTTTTTACTTTGCCTTTTACTTTTCACTTTGCATCTCTATACCAAAAATACCAAAAATATTATATCTATCAGATCTCACGCTCGTAAGTGACCGTGAAGGGATTGACAACCCCTAATCGCGTTGGTTGCGAGTAGCTATCATTTTGTGCAGGTATGAGGGACTTGAGCGTGGCGTCCTACTGGATTGATACCTTGGTTCTCAAAAACTGAGGGAAATACTTACGCTACTCTGCTGCATCATCCTTTCCTCTTCGGGGAAATCCAACACAAGCTCAAGAGGTAGCATGTAACCCTAGCCCCCTCCGGTCTCTATATAAACCGGAGGGTTTAGTCCATAGGACAACAACAATAATCATACCATAGGCTAGCTTCTAGGGTTTAGCCTCTACAATCTCGTGGTAGATCAACTCTTGTAATACTCATATCATCAATATCAATCAAGCAGGACGTAGGGTATTACCTCCATCAAGAGGGCCCAAACCTGGGTAAACATCGTGTCCCCTGCCTCCTGTTACCATCCACCTTAGACGCACAGTTCGGGACCCCCTACCTGAGATCCGCCGGTTTTTGACACCGACACCCACCCCCTACGCCTACAAGTATTTAGATGTGAGTTGCAAACACCACACATTACCACAAATTCAAATAAAATGTGAGACTGTTCGATATATAGTATTGTTTAGATTGTTCGATATTTAGTTGTAAGCTGCAAACGCCACACATTATCACAAATTCAAATAAAATGTGAGATTGTTTGATGTATAGTGTGGTTTAGATTATTCGACATTTAGCTATGAGTTACAAATGCCATGCATCATCACATTAGGTATAACATGTGCAAAACCACAACACGCGTATCACTGCTATATTCATGCATGCATATGTTTAAAACACTATGGTCTCCTATTCAAATATATGAATCCACTTTCATATCAAATTATGATCTTTGTTAGTCTCTTACACCCACACAATCCTCTAACCTTTGTAGCTACCACTAACTTTCTCTCGTGCATGCACACGCCCTCCTCGCCCTCCCCCTCCCTCAACATTCTATCCATCACGCACATTCATTTTTTTCTTTAGGTCATTCTCCCATAGTCTCCAAAACTCCTTTCCGACACACTCCAATCGATAAACCTCTCCAGCGATGTCTTCCTACAACATACACACGCACCTTCAATCTCCTCCTTTATGTGTCCTTGCCTCGTGTCTCTCATACGGTCCCACACACGTGTAAACTCTCACCCCTCTTTGCATCGATCTCACAACCGCACACTCCTCCCCCTATCTAGCTAGTAGCTGGGCCTCTCGCACCACCTCCTAGCTCCATTCTCTCTGTCTATCCATCTCGCCGGGCCTTATTTGCCTATAACAAATGGACGTACACCAACCTATCTCCCGTTATACATATAGCTAGCTAGGTCCTTATAACTCATTTTTCCCATGCATCGATCGATCCACCTCATTAGTTATGTCTCTCCCTTCCTCCGACAAACAACAATTGATCTACCGATCTAGTTAGGTTTGCTTACCAAACACATGGTTCCCCTTCATCATCCATGGATGTGTCCCGACAGATCTATCACGCACAGGCACACACAGAAACACATCCCCACTCTTATTGATAATATTGCAGTTCCACCCTCAGTTTGTCTAGTAGGCCTCTCCCACCATCTTTGAGAAGCGACTCCATCACCCATCCAGCACTCTACCCCTCTCCCTCCCTCCCTCTCTCTCTCTCCTCTCTCTCTCTCTCTCTGTCCCATCCTATTTCTCGTCCTTCAGTTATGTATGGATGTTGACTGATCTTCCTCAAGATATAGCTGAGTCTCTCCTTCTCAACACATATACGAGTCGTTCTACCTCTATAGTTAGGCATCTGCCTACCCCTCCCCCCACCCCCTCCCACACACACACACACACACACCGATACATCGAGCACTCTAGTCATGTCTCCCTGCCACACACAAACTTGACCTGTGCCCTCTGACATTCTGGTAGCTAGGTCAGTCACGCTATGTCTTTGACTTGCACACACACACACACAATTTCGATGGCTTTCTTCATCGATCTCGCACCCACCCACTTGATCCTCTCTTCGACTCTATCGATATCTATGACCCATCCCTCTCTTCTCGTGGATCACCCAACCCTTTATATATGATATGGATAGGCCTCCAATTCACACACATTGCATGCAAAATTTTGTTTGAGATGTCATCGACACATACTCCCACAAAAACATTCACAAAATCAACCTCCCCCCAAACAAAAAACACTCACGAACAAACAAGACATTTGTCTAGGTTTGTATCTCTTACACACACCCACGTAGGTGGGCGACGTGCATGAAGAGAAGAGGTGCACACACGGTGCACGTACTCCCGTTTCTTTCCCAACCACACCCGCGCGGGTACACGGTGGAGCTCATTTCTGTACGAAAAGTGTAAATGCATCTAGTGCCCCTTAGTGATTTAGGTGTATTGAAGACTTATAGGTTAAGGGACTAATGCGTTTGTGAGTGTACACAGGTCTATAAGTCTATGAGGAGTTTGATTTTTACAGAGAAAGTTGACCCCTAAAAATGAAGTTCTTCGACTGAAGACTTTGGATTTCTGAAGACTTTGAAAGTGAAGAAATTGGTGTGACCTTGAAGACTTGGTATTCATTCGAGGAACATGAAGCGTGAAGACTTTTGTTTTCGTAGTTTCATTTTCTCTTTCTTGAGTCATAGGAAACACCGTACTGTTAAAGGGGGTCGAGGAAATACTAAGGAAAAATTTCCATGTGATGCTCAACTCAAAATCCTACACCTACCAATCCCTTCGAATGAAGCCATTGGAAATCTCATATAGTCGAGTCATATTCTTCAGTGACAGAGACGAAGTTCTTCTAGTCTCTGAGGAATTTGTTCTGACTGAGGAGTTAGGAATTCGCCAGTGCAGATTTCCTACACAGTGAGGAACATGATAGCCCTGAGGATTTTGCTACTCAAAATTCTGACAGTTGCTGTGCTATGCACCAGCTGTCCCAAAATATCTATCCATCTAACGATCATATCATTGAAGGGCATTTAAGTCTTATCATGTCGGGCTGCTCCCTAGGCTATAAATAGCCCCCCTACAACCACTAGCTGGTTGGCTACTCCGAGAGAAACTGACACTTGTCATTTGAGAGCAACCCATCCTCTGAGGACATTGAGCAAAAATCATCAAGTGAGGAAAAACCCAAACCCAAACACCTATAAACCACAAGTGATTAAGCATCGCTGAAGAGATTGATCCTGCGTGGATCCGACGCTTGTTACCTTTGAAGACTGTGCTTCTTCCAGACGGTTAGGCGTCATGGTCTAGAGCATCCGAGAGGAATTGTAGATCGCCGAGTGACGAAGTTGTGAAGGTTTGGAAGTCGCCTGAAGACTTACCACGAGTGATTGGGCGAGGTCTATGTGACCTTAGCTCAAGGAGAATACGATGAGGACTTGGTGTCTTGAGCTGCGTGTTCAGGACTGGGTGTCCGGGACTATGTGTCCTCGAGTTTAAATACTCAGCCGCTCCAACCAGACGTACAACTGAGATAGCAGTTGGAACTGGTCTACCAAATTATTGTCTTCACCAAGCTTACTGGTTGTATTTCCTCAACTCTTTCATTTCCTCATAACTGTGTTGTGTGCTTGTTCATATCTGTGCTTGAAGACTTTGACTGAAGATTTTCTCAATTTCCTCAATTCAATCACTTCAGTCTGTTTGTCTTCATCCTGTGTTATCCTGTGCTTACACTTCCTGTACTCTGTGCCTGTCTTCATTTCATCATGATGACTATGCTTGTGTTCTGTTATGTTTACTTTTGAGTACTTATTCCGCTGCTAGTAGTTCTTCGCCAAGGAATTTCCTCACCGGCAAATTCCTCAGTGAAGAATTTCATAAAAATCGCCTATTCACCCCCCTCTAGTTGATATAACTCACTTTCAATTGGTATCAGAGCAAGGTACTCCCTTGTTCTGTGTGATTTTGGTTTAACCGCCTGGAGTTTTAGTTATGTCAACCACAGGTATGATCAAGGTCTCTGCTGGGTGTCCTACCTTCGACGGGACGGACTACCCGTACTGGAAGAATAAGATGCGAATGCATCTTGAGGCAATTGATAACGATCTCTAGTATGTTGTGGAAAATGGTGTTCCCTCAGTCACACCTTCTCTGAATGCTGCTAATGTGAAGAGATTCAAGCAACTCGATTCTCAAGCGAAGAATATCATATGTGGCCATCTGAGCAAAGGACAGTATGGAAGAGTGAGTGCTTTGGAAACTGCTAAGCTTATCTGGGATAGACTGTCCAAAGTGAATGAAGGAGTCTCAACACAACATGACTCTCGAGTTGATGTTCTTCGCAATCTCTTCAACCGCTTCAAAAGACTCGACAATGAAAATGTTCAACAAACCTTCGATCGCCTCACCAACACCTCAAATGAGCTTCAAGCACTTGGTGCCGCTGACATCACCGACCATGAGGTGGTGAAGAAATTGCTGAGATCGCTTGATTCCTCATTTGACACTCTGGCATTGATGATACAAGAACGTGCTGATTACAAGTCACTTGATCCCGCTGATATTCTCGAGAGGCTAAATACTCATGAGTTCCAACTTGCTGAAAAAGAGATCTCTATGGTTCGAGCTATGGAAGATCACGTGCACTGAAGGCCAAGGCAGTATCTGAGCCCGAAGATGAAGACTCTGGTAGCAACCTTGGTGATCCTGAAGAACTAAGCCATGAGCTAGCACTGCTCGTGAAGAAGTTCCAAAAGTTCTCAAGACATGGTCGCTTTGGAAGACCCTCAAGGAGCAATGATTCCTCATCCAGTGACTACAAGAGGAGGCTCTGTCACAAATGCAAGAAACCTAGACATTACATTCAAGATTGTCCTCAGTGGGAAAAGGAATCAAGGAAGAAGAAATACAAGGATTACAGTTCTGATGATGCAAAGAAAAAGAAGAAATCCACAAAATCTTCATCATCAAAATCCTCAAAGCCTTCATATCACAAGAAGAGCGGCTCCAAGAAGGCTAGGGCATTCATTGGCAAGGAAATGGACTCTGAGGCTGAATCTGAAGAAAATGTGGAAGAGGAGACATCTGAGGAGTCCGAATCCGGAGTGGTGAGCAAGTCTATCTTCAACACCGAAGAAAATGACCTCACCAACAAGGCTGATGAAGGCGATGATGACTACGCTCCCACCTATTACTTCATGGCAAAGGGTGCCAAGGTACTCAAATATACCTCCTCTGAATCAAGTGGGAATGAATCTGATGAAAACCTTAAGCCCAGCTATTCTAAACTTGCTAAGATTGCTGTAAAACAACAAAGGGCTTTTGAAAAGGTTCAAAACATGCTAGACAAAAGTGATGATATGTTGGGTGAAGAAATGGATCGCACTAAAGCCTTGACTGAAAATCTTTAGAGACTTTAGACTAGGTTTGACAATCTTCAAGGTCATCATAACACTCTCTTATCCGATCATGAGAAGCTTTCTTATGAATTTCTTCAAAGAAAGCAAGACCTTGAGAAGCTAAGAGTGAGTTATGAAGATCTTCAGAAGGAGTGCGATTCATTACTTGCTCAACAAATCAGCGCTTTTCAGGAAGAATTTGTTCCTCCTTGTTTGAAATGCATTGAACGTGAATCTGCTAATTCTTCACCTGAATGTTCAAATGCTGCCAATGTTTCAAATTCTTCACATGCCTCTGCTATCACTAATTCCTCATCTGAGGACATTGCTAGTATCACTGACGATGCAAGGCTAAAGGAATTGTACATGACAGGCATGTACAAAAGCCTCAAAGGGCATCCGACTCTTTGTGTTGTGCTTAAAAAGTAGATCCTCAACAGGAACCCTAGGAAAGAGGGTGTTGCCTTTGAGAGGAAACTCAATGCTGATGGCACATATTGGAAGCCTGAGCAGTACCCCAAAACTACATGGGTTGCTGCAAAGGGACCTCCAGTTGATCCATCTAATTTATCTGGATTTGCATGTGAATCTCCTTTTTCTGATAATGAGTCATTTGACTCCAACTATAAACTATTCAAAAATCAGAATGGTGAAGTATTTGCTAGATATGTTGGCACTAACTGCAGGAACGGTCCCCCTATGAAGAAAATCTGGGTTCCCAAAAGATGCCTTGAAAATCTTCAGGTGAATGTCATCATGACGCCACCTGTGAAGAATAGGAACCCTAGATCAAATTCTTCATATGGACCAAACTCTTCGTATGGATCCAAGTCCTCATACGGACCAAACTCCTCACATGGATCATATTCGTCAAAAGGATCAAAGTCCTCATATGAACATCATCATGCTAACCGTCTGTTTCACAGGGAAGATCTAAGGATTATGGATATGTGCATTATTCTTCAAATCATTATGTTCATAAGTCCTCGAAGAATTTCTCTGCTTACTCTTATGCTTACTCTAACCCCTCTTATGTGTAAGGAAATGGACTAGCTTCTATGCCATCCTTCTCGTATGGAGCTCGCAGAATGATGAACTCTTTGCCACCCCTTCAGATGTGGGTGGTGAAGAAAAAGAACTTATCTCTTCTGCAGGGTCAGGTCTCCAGACATACGTAATCGTCTGAAGAATTTGCTGGAGACCTGAGCATGCCTGAAAGGACACAGGCTAATCATGAAGAAATGAACTTTCATTTCTCACGTCCTCCTACTGCTTTATCTGTTCTTTTGCTTTATGAAATTGATCTGATGAATTGATGTCATATTCTTCACTGATGAAGTATATGAGTTTGTAAGTTGCACAAATTCATCTGCAGGACGATCAACCCAAAGCCACTGAGTGGGTCCTCGATAGTGGATGTACAAATCACATGACTGGTGACAAGAATCTATTGAGATGCTCCATTATCTCCGTCGCATATGAAGCATATCATCTTTGCCAACAAAGGCAAAAGTCAGGTATTGGGTCTAGGTAAGGTTGCGATCACAAAGGATCGACACATGGACAAAGTCATGCTTATCGAGTCCCTAGGATACAACCTCATGTCTGTCTCAATGCTTTGCGATCTCGATATGGTTGTTGTCTTTGGCAAGTACCGTTGTGTTGTGGTTATGGAAGCTGACAATTCCAAAGTCTTCGAAGGCTTTAGGAGAGGAGACCTGTATATTGTTGATTTCTCTGCAGGACCACAACCAGCCATGTGCCTACTTGCAAAAGCTTCAGAAGGCTGGCTTTGGCATCGACGACTTGGTCATGCAGGCATGAGGAATTTGCACACGCTTGCAAAGAAGAAGCATGTCATTGACATCGAGAATGTCAAATTCCTCAAGGATCACCTATGCGGAGCCTGTGAAGCTAGGAAAATGACAAAGGCTAAGCATCCAGCGAAGTCTATCATGACCACTACTCGTCCATTTGAATTGCTTCACATGGATCTCTTCGGTCCTAATCATTATTCTCCTGTTTCAAATGATGCATCTCAATATGGCTTTGTTATTGCTGATGATTACTCTTGATACACATGGGTACACATTGTTACTTACAAACATGAAGTGCAAGAAGTCTTCAAACGATTTTCCTCGAGGGCTTCAACCAACTTTAGTGTGAAGATCAAGCACATCAGAAGTGACAATGGAACTGAGTTCAAGAATTCTGGTCTAGATGACTATCTTGATGAACTTGGTATTACTCATGAGTTATCTGCTCCTTATACTCCTCAGCAGAACGGCATCGTGGAGCGCAAGAATAGGACTCTTGCTGAGATGGCTCGCACTATGCTTGATGAATACAAAACGCCTCATCGATTCTGGATTGAGGCAATTGATACTGCGTGCCACATCATCAACAGAGTATATCTTCACAAATTCTTCAAGAAGACTGCCTATGAACTCCTCACTGATAAGAAACCCAATGTAAGTTATTTCAAAGTCTTCGGTGCTAAATGTTGGATTAGAGATCCTCATCAAAACTCAAAATTTGCACCAAAAGCACATGATGGTTTTATGCTTGGTTACGGAAAGGACTCGCACACCTACAGAGTCTTCAACAACGTTCTTCACAAGGTTGTTGAAACTGTAGATGTGCGGTTCGATGAAACTAATGGCCACAAAGAGAGCACCTACCTACTGTGATAGATGAACCAGCACCTAAGGAAACTATCAAGTTCAAGGCTACTAAGGATGTCATTCCTACTAAAGAATCCGCTGAAGAATTCATTCCAGAACATGAAGAACGTTGAGCTAATTCACCTGAAGAAAATATTAAAGAAAATGGTGCTGAAGAGAATGCTGATCAAATTCCTCAATGACAACCAGCTCATCCTCGCATTGCAAAAGAAGTGCAAGTTGAAAAGATCATCAATGACATCAAAGCGCCAGGTCCTCTCACACGCTCAAAAGCTTCACATTTATCTAACTTCTGTGGGCACTATGCTTTTGTCTCTATCATAGAGCCCACTAAGGTAGATGAAGCATTTCTGGAGCCTGAGTGGATTCAGGCCATGCAAGAAGAATTACATCAGTTCGAGCTCAACAATGTCTAGGAACTGGTCAAACGTTCAGATCCTCGCAAGCACAATATCATTGGCACAAAGTGGATCTACCGCAACAAGCAAGATGAAAATGGCCTTATGGTGAGGAATAAGGCACGACTCATAGCTCAAGGCTACACACAGGTTGAAGGAATTGATTTCGATGAAACTTTTGCACATGTTGCTAGACTTGAGGCTATTCACATATTACTTGCTTATGCTAACCATCATGATATCACTTTATATCAAATGGATGTGAAAAGTGCATTCCTCAATGGTAAGCTTGAGGAAGAAGTATATGTTGCTCAACCCCCAGGTTTTGAAGATCCAAAGAATCCTGACAAAGTCTTCAGACTCAACAAGACCCTCTATGGCCTCAAGCAGGCCCCACGGGTGTGGTATGATACCTTGAAGGAATTCTTCATGAAGAAAGGCTTCAAACCCAGTTCACTCGACCCTACTCTTTTCACTAAATCTTATGATGGTGAATTGTTTGTGTGCCAAATATATGTTAATGATATTATCTTTGGCTGTACTGACCAACGTTATAGTGATGAATTTTCCTATATGATGAGCGAAAAATATCAAATGTCTATGATGGGAGAGTTGAAATTCTTCTTAGGTCTTCAAATTCATCAACAACGCAATGGCATATTCGTATCTCAGGAGAAATACCTCAAGGATGTACTGAGGAAATTCGACATGCAAGATTGCAAAGGTGTCAAAATTCCTATGCCCACAAATGGCCATCTGTGCACTGATGAAAATGGTATCGACTTCGATCATAAGGTATACCGCTCCACGATTGGCTCTTCATTGTACTTATGTGCATCTAGGCCAGATATAGTGCTTAGTGTTTGCATGTGTGCCTGATTTCAAGCTACACTGAAGGAATCACACCATAAGGCTATGAACCATATTCTTCCATATCTAGCTCACACACCAACAGTTGGATTATGGTACCCCAAGGGCTCGGCTTTTGATCTCATTGGATATTCTGAATCTGACTATGCTGGTGATCGTGTGGACCGTAAGTCAACATCTGGTACATGTCATTTCCTCGGACGATCTTTGGTCTGTTGTTCCTCGAAGAAACAGAACTGCGTATCACTATCTACTGCTGAAGCTGAGTACATTTTTGCTGGTTCTTGTTGTGCTCAATTGCTATGGATGAAGCAAACTCTCAAGGACTACGGCGTCAACAAGAAGAATGTGCCTCTCTTCTGTGACAATGAGAGTGCCATCAAGATTGCTCACAACCTAGTTCAGCACTCGAAGACTAAGCACATTCAGATTCATCATCATTTTCTTCGTGATCATGTGTTGAAGGGCGACATTTCTATTGAGCATGTGAAGACTGAAGAACAGCTAGCCGATATCTTCACAAAGCCCTTGGATGAGAAGAGATTTAGCAAGTTGCGGTGTGAGCTAAATATCCTAGAATCTTCGAATGTTCTTTGAAAAGGACACTCATCCTAACACTTATGCAAAATTGATGACTTAGATGTGCAACACATGAAGAAACGTTTTTCTTCAATCAATGAAGAATAACACTCTAAGTGTGAAGAAATTAACAAAGAATTGATTCTCAGAACCCTACGATAATTGTATGCAGTGTCTGAAATCATCATTCTTATATGGTGGGTCACGCCACCACCAAAAGTTGAATTTCCTTAGTTGTTCATATTCTTCAACTTTGCATTGTCTTCACTGTTTCCATCATTTTTCTTCATTGGCTATATATATATATATATGAGTTTATGTCCTCTACAACATTCACTTATTGCTAATTCTTCAAGTTGGTTTTTCTGCTAAGTGTGATCGGACCCTTTCCCCCTCTATGCTATACTCAACCCAATCTGTTCACAAATTCTTCATGTGTGTTCTATTTGAAACTCGTTCAAAATCTTCACTGTGTCCTTGTCAGCTGAAGAAATTGCAAACGGAACTTTAAAACCTATCTTATCTAAATTTTCGGGCTTTGCCGCTCAAACCGTTCTGCATCCCACGATACACTTATCCTTTCACCCACGATTGCCCACGATCTCCACCTCTCAGTATGTGGGTGACACATGTCAAGCGAATGAGAAGGGTCAGGGGCACGTTCGTCCAATTTCTTTGGGAGAACAGTTTTTCACCGTGGCTATAAATACCCCTCTTTCCCTTCCTCACTTCTTTTACTCCGCTCGTCCTCTCTCCAGCTCGAGCTTCTCAAACCCTAGCGCCGCCGCTACTTCATCATCACCGGTGAGGAAGAGCTTCACTTCCTCGACCTCGTCGCCGCCGTACTCGCGCCGGCCGCGGAAATCTTCATTCTGCCGCCGCCGTAGCCGTCTTCCTCCGCCGAGTTAGGGCGTGGAAGATCTACACACACGAACTTCACCTCTCCACCTCACTGTTCATCGTGTTCTTCATCCAGGGTAATTAAAAGTTACTTTTACTGCCCTCGTCGATTCGAATGATTATCCACAAAATCTTCAAAGGTGTTTTTCTTCATATCTTCACACACTAAAACACCTCTCATATCATCCGTTCTTGATTCATTTCTCTAAGCTATGTTTTTCTTCAAGATTCCTCAAATGTGTGGATTTTTGATCTACACATCTCTGGAACCTAAGACAAAGAACGCTTAGTGAAATTCTTCAAGACTCATCTGGTCAAATTCCTCAAACTTGTTCTTTTTACAAAACCTTCTGAGAACGCATATGACCTCTCCAAATTCCTCGCAACTATACTCTGTTCACAGGTACTCATGTTAGCTGCTGAATCACTAGGTTCTCATCAACTTAACTCATTTGCAGCGTTCCTCGAAGAAAAGTTGCATACTTGTTCAGAGAATTCAATTGTTCAAATTCCTGAACTGAAGAAAATGGCTGACGGTAAGAAGCCACAGAAAGGAGGAAAGAGGGTTGAGGTCAACACAGCGTTTGAAATCCCTGATGAGATATACAAGGATTACTGCACTCCTGATGAGGCCAAGTTTGGGAAAGAGGACAAAAATCAGCGCAAGGTGCACATACAGAGAATAGAAAGGATTTGGGCAAGAGAGTGGAGGGAGTACATGTATGTTACTCCCAAGTACATGAAGAAATTCGCACTCAATCCTCCATGCCCAAGACCTCCATTGGCACCTGGCCAAGAAGCAGATCCCACCAGCCTCAAGCGCAGTGAGGACTATCCTGATGAATGGGCCAATCTCCAAGCCAAGTTGGCTAAGCAAGCCAGAGAAGCAGTGAGGAAATTCAATGAAGACTCTGCTGCTACTGCTGCGTCTGCTGAGGCCTCTGCTGTCAAGCCGAAGAAGGCTATGTCAAAGAAGCCTGCGTGCAAGCCAAGTGCTTCACCAACAGTGCCCTCAAGGCCAAGTTCCTCAGGTGCCCTCACGGCCAGAATCCTCAAAGCCCTCACGCTAATTCCTCATGCTGCTCCTGCTCCTCAAAAGTCCTCAGCTCCTCTGCCAAAGTCTTCGGCCGCTCTGACAAAGTCCTCTGCACCTATGCATCTCGCCACGTGTCAAAGGACCACAGGCGTCTCAATTTCCTCAGGAGCTTCAGCTAGTTCCTCAGCTGCACCAAATTCCTCAACAGGACCCTATCTACTGAAGACAAAGGCCACTGCTGGACGAGGTCCTCGCCCTAGTCCTCAGAAGAAGCAAGTCGCCTTCCAAGTGTCGTCTGAAGAAGACGAAGCTGATGATGATGAACTTGCTGAAATCATCAGAGATAGGCAAGTCAGGGCTGCTAGAGCCAAGGGAACAAATGTGACACTGCTTTTGGATCCCAAGTTGATCCTCAAATACATTGATGTTTGGCACAAGGACCCCAACACTCCCATGCCTGATTTCAAGCTGACTCCTGGCCAAAGTCACATGCTGACCCACTTCATTCAAGAAGAAAAATGGAAATTTGAGAAGGCCAGGCAGATCAAGAAAGCGCAGTACAAGAAGGAGCGATATCTGAAGAAAATGTTGTCTCTATGACAACTCAAGAACTTGTCACTATTCAAACTGAGATCAAGAAACTCAGTGATGAATTTGATGCATACCATGCTGATTGACTTGGATCCAAGGTTCATTTTGTAAGACTTGCTGATAACTTCACTTCCAATGTTGCTGCCCCAACGCAACAGGAAATTCCTCAGGCGGAAGCATCTGCTCAGCCGACTGAAGAACATGCCAGCACCACTGATGAAAATCAGGCTGCTGAAGAAAATGTGAGTTCCAGGGCTGATGACTGCATTCCAGCCGTTGAAGAAATTGCCAGGGCATCCACTAGTGGTGCGCCTGAAGAAACTAAAGAAATCAGGGCAACTTCATCAGTTGTGGCTGAAGAAAATCAACCAGATTCCTCTGCTCCTCCTGTGCCAACACCAACTCCGATCCTTCCATCTGCATCAGATGTGAAGAAGACCAAGGCTGCAGAGCGTGCAGCAGTGAAGAAAAGGAAAGCATCAGCTACTTCAGATTCTTCAGCTCCGAAGAAGATGAAGCCTTTGACCAGCTCGTTTGAAAATCCCACTGATGTTGTTCCTCTCTCTACCATGCCATCAAAGGATCTTGTTCCTTTCGATGAAGAATATGAGATCCCTGGCGGATCTGATGAAGAAAATCATTCGGTGCCTCATCAGGGCAGATTAATGAAGAAATTGAAGTGGATACGATCCCTTCAACACCTGTTATCTCCTCGCATATGCCTCAGTTCACAGCTGAAGAGGCTGGCATTAAAGAAATGGAAGATGAAGATGTGGACGTTGGGTGCTCCACACCAGTGATGAGTGATGAATTCTAGGAAAGTCAACATCCAAACTCTCCAATGTTCACACCGTTGCAGCAGATACCTTAGTCCCCTGCACAAACTGTTCAAATGGGCTCTGAAGAAAGTCACCCCACTTCATCTGTACGTGAGGAAATTCCAGCCACTAGTGCTGAAGAAACTGCTGCTGCTGAACATCTGAAGATGCAGACTGCCACTGAAGAGGAACCAGAAATTCCTTAGCCTGAAGAACCTGAGATTGCGATTCCTGAGGTCGTGATGCAACTCACTGACACTCCTCTACCCAAGCCAAAGGATCCATTCTCACGCAAGCAAAAGTTCAAGGCTAATGATTTCTTCGGCGAGCACGTATTCTTCGAAGACTACAACCCATATGATTCTGCTCGCATAAGGAAGAGGCGTTTCTGGACTGCTAGTCAAGCAAATTTCTTTCCTCAGTGCTGTTCAACAAAGAGAAAATCTTCTACCATGAGCACATTCCACACGAGGATATGGAATCTCTGCCGTGCTTCATGCCAGTCCTCATTGTTCTTCATGACGCTGGACTGTTAAATTTTTGCTCTGACATCTGCGATTGGAATGAAGAACTGATTCTTCAATTTTATGCAACGCTGCACATCGCAGGAGATTCTGAAGATGTGAATTCATGGGTGCTGGACTAGATGTCTGAGAACACTCACTACACAACACCAGCTACTAAATTGCTTCATGCCTTACCACTCAGTCCTCCCCTTGAAGAAGCTCGTTGCATCTACAGTGAACCTGAGCTTAAAAATCACTACATGCATGTCCTGATGAAACCTTTGAAGCCAGGTCAGGCCCCACGAACCAAATTCCTCATGAAGGAATTACTTTGTGCCCAGAGCTGTCTATCGTATTCTTACGAGGACAATGAGTCCTATCAAAGGCCACGACTCATCTGATGAGGAAATTGTTGGCATCATGAAGAATCTGGTATTCAACATCGTTCATGGCATTCCTGTCAATTATCACAATTTCTTCATGAGGACTCTGGCAAATGTTGCATTGTCTCCGTTTGAGCTGAAGCCTTATGCACCTTGGATTATGAGATTCCTTAGGACAAGGTCTTCACTCAACTACAAAGCTGATTTTCAGAATCAATTCAGCTACTTGCCCCCGATTGAACTCCTCAAGCAGACCTATTCATCAGTTGATGAAGAGGGCAAGGCACCGGCTGTTATAGATGAAGGCATTCGTCCATTGGATGGTCAGTTTTGCAAAGCTACCTCTTATTCCACCAATGATGACTCTGCCACACAGGACTCTGCCAATGCACCCAAGTCTACTCCTCAAGCCACTTGTCCTCGTGTGATGATTGATCGTGAGCTTCTGCCTAGTCTTCACCAGAAGGTGGATCGAAATCATAAATGGGTTAAGTGTCAGTTTGGTTCATTTCTCCACAACATGACTGCTACACACAATGCGGTGAAGAAAAACCATTACTACCTCCATGAAGTCTTCGGTCGCACCTGGGCCATTCTGTCACATCTGTATGGTGAAGATCCCAAGAAAATGGGTCTCAAGGAAGATTTTGACTGGTCTGCACCTCCATCGAAGAAATTCAAGAATGTCAAGGTTCCTTCTCTGGTGGCGAGCTCATTTTCTTCATCGTGCGACACTGATGAGAATGAAGACTTGGACGACACTGCGGCAGGCCCTACTACGACAATCGACCCCAACAACGCTAGCGCTCCTTCATCAACTTCATATTCTTCAGGGGCGTTAGTACTCATATTCGATCCTTTTGGTCATTTGATGACAAAGGGGGTGAATTTTGAGTTAGTCTTCAAACGGGTCTTTCTATATGGGTGTTTTTTTGCTAAGTTACAACTCTTGTTCTTCTGAAACTTTATTGGATCGAGTTGTAAACTTAAACCCGATGGTGCTCTGATACTTTTGATATGTTTTTCTGCATGCTTATTCCTCATATATGCTAATGCACGCATGCTGAATTACATCAGTCACCATATTTCATCATGCATTTCAAATTCTTCACTTTGATATGTCAAATGTGTGTATGAATTACAAGATATAGGGGAGATCTCCATGATTCTACTCTTCAAGTGTGCAATGCTTCAAAAGCAAATACCTCACCATGCACATATTCAGGGGGAGTTCTTCCATATCTTGCAATCAAATTCCTCAATATCAGTATTTACACTTTATATGGTTATCCCTGTTGAAAACTTAACCTATATTGTCATCAATCACCAAAAAGGGGGAGATTGTAAGTGCATCTAGTGCCCCTTAGTGATTTTGGTGTATTGAAGCCTTATAGGTTAAGGGACTAATGCGTTTTTGAGTGTACACAGGTCTATAAGTCTATGAGGAGTTTGATTTTTATATAGAAAGTCGACCCCTAAAAATGAAGTTCTTCGACTGAAGACTTTGGATTTCTGAAGAGTTTTTGAAGACTTTGAAAGTGAAGAAATTGGTGTGACCTTGAAGACTTGGTATTCATTCGAGGAACATGAAGCGTTAAGACTTTTGTTTTCGTAGTTTCATTTTCTCTTTCTTGAGTCATAGGAAACACCGTACTGTTAAAGGGGGTCGAGGAAATACTAAGGAAAAATTTCCATGTGATGCTCAACTCAAAATCCTACACCTACCAATCCCTTCGAATGAAGCCATTGGAAATCTCATACAGTCCAGTCATATTCTTTAGTGACAAAAACGAAGTTCTTCTGGTCTCTAAGGAATTTGTTCTGACTGACGAGTTAGGAATTCGCTAGTGCGGATTGCCTACACAGTGAGGAACATGATACCCCTGAGGATTTTGCTACTCAAAATTCCGACCGTTGCTGTGCTATGCGCCAGCTGTCCCAAAATATCTATCCACCTAACGATCATATCATTGAAGGGCATTTAAGTGTTATCATGCCGAGCTGCTACCTAGGCTATAAATAGCCGCCCCCTACAACCACTAGCTGGTTGGCTGCTCCGAGAGAAACTGACACTTGTCATTTGAGAGCAACCCATTCTCCGAGGACTTTGAGTGAAAATCATCAAGTGAGGAAAAACCCAAACCCAAACACCTACAAACCCCAAGTGATTGAGCATCACTGAAGAGATTGATCCTACGTTGATCCAATGCTTGTTACCTTTCAAGACTATGCTTCTTCCAGATAGTTAGGCGTCATGGTCTAGAGCATCCAAGAGGAATTGTGGATCGCCTAGTGACCAAGTTTGTGAAGGTTTGGAAGTCGCCTGAAGACTTACCACGAGTGATTGGGCGAGGTCTGTGTGACCTTAGCTCAAGGAGAATATGGTGAGGACTTGGTGTCCTGAGCTGCATGTTCAGGACTTTGTGTCTGGGACTGTGTGTCCTCGAGTTTAAATACTCAGCCGCTCCAACCAGACGTACAACTGAGATAGCAGTTGGAACTGGTCTACCAAATCATTGTCTTCACCAAGCTTACTGGTTGTATTTCCTCAACTCTTTCATTTCCTCATAACTGTGTTGTGTGCTTGTTCGTATCTGTGCTTGAAGAATTTGACTAAAGATTTTCTCAATTTCCTCAGTTCAATCTCTTTAGTCTGTTTGTCTTCATCCTGCGTTATCCTGTGCTTACGCTTCCTGTACTCCGTGCCTGTCTTCATTTCATCATGATGACTATGCTTGTGTTCTGTTATGTTTACTTTTGAGTACTTATTCCGCTGCTAGTAGTTCTTCGCCAAGAAATTTCCTCACCGGCAAATTCCTCAGTGAAGAATTTCATAAAAATTGCCTATTCACCCCCTCTAGTCGATATAACGCACTTTCAAAAAGGCAGCCCACGTGGTAATTTGACACGTGTACTGGTTGTCCTCTAGATGGAGGGAGGATCGTTTACCACGGGTGAACAAAAAAATTGCGACTTGACGCGTTATGTTAAAAAAGAGGCAAACCATGTGGTGCCTACACAAGAGGCAAGGCTCTATACACTGGAGTACTTTTGATGTGTCCTGTCAACTTGCAGAACGAGGAGAAGCTTGCTTGTACGCCTTCTCCCCCGCCCACGGGTGCGGTGGCTCGCAAGACGAGGTGAAGCTTGCTTACTACGCCTTACGCCCGCTCCCTCGCCCACGCGCGCGGTGGCTCGCAGGACGAGGAGAAAATTTTACTAGTACTCCCTCCATTTACTCCTCGTCCCTACCTTGGTAAGAGAGATTATCATATTGTTTGGAATATATGTCCTTTAGTACATTTCAATATGAACTACTAGTACATACTCCAAACACTGATGTATATAGACATATTTTAGAGTGTAGATTCACTCATTTTGCTCTGTATGTAGTCCATATTGAAACGGACGTAATAGTACGCGCTCTCCCTCGCCCCTCGACCCTCGCCACGTGGTGGACGTGCAACAATTCATTCGGTCTCATATAGCCAGAACGATATATACTGCAGTACCATTATTGCTCGACTTCCTGAAGAGGCGAAGAGCCAATCGCAAGGTTAATAGTTTGGAGATGCCAAGCCAAGGTTTATAGGAGAACGAGTAGTAGGTGCCGCGTCATTTATAAATAAAGTTGTAGTGTGAGGTGGGCCATGTAATCACTGAGCCTGCGTGTTTTCACTGCTCTTGCACTCCTCCGCTGTAAGAATGGAGAAAATTCTAATCTAGTAGTACCTCCTTTCACCGAAAGCGTGGGACATCTAGCAGTCCTACCACCTCAGTAATAATGACCAATGTGCCGTCAAATCACATAGACCCAGCAGTAAGTTGGACGGACGAAGCAACCATCACTCTTGAATCCGCTTCTCCCTTCAACGCAGGCGCCAGTGAGAGCTTGCATCCGCTCTGCCCGGGCATGAATGCGGCACCGATTCTTTGGAGTGGCACTGACCGTTTCATGCGTGAAGCGCGCGCGGGCGATGGAGGGGCTTTGGGTGGGCTAGGCTGGTCAGGAGCAGGCATGGCAGCTATCCGCCTGTCCCTACCAGACGCCCGGAAATGAGAGGATGCACCGACTCTTACGGCTAAAATCATACACTACACACCATCTCTCTGTAGGTGTAGGTTGATTTGTCGCTCTCTCTAACACACACATGCTGTTAAACACACACACACACACGCACATGCACACACAGGTTCGTAGAATAGGAAAATCGTGTGAGTGTGAAGCCACAGGAAGTGAGATACAAATAGAGTACGTACAAGAAGAGAAGAGGTGACGAATATTCCATCAAACCTGGAATGAGGAGGAGTACTCCCTCCGTCTAGGTGTTAAGTCATCCTACGGAAATCAGATATTCCCAAAATGTTTAGGTGTCGTCCATTAACTTCGCGTCTCAATCCCCTTCTGGCCTCGTTGCTAGTGAGTGTTGTTACTTAGGGAGCGTTTGGATCCTTAGCAAGAACAACTTATAGCATAGCCGGGCAAGGTTAGGCGTTTGGAACTGTTAAAATATGTTAGCTTTTGTGGGCCAACTAGCTTGGGTGGGCTAGAAAAACCTTGCTAGCTCAGGAGAGCCAGATCGGCTCGCTTCCGATGGCAAACTTCGCGTAGTAGTAGCATAGACTAGTAACATATGCATGTTGTACTAGTCCAAGTTACTCACCACTATGACCAGCTTAAGCAATGTAACCAAACACTCCTTATTCTGCCTTGTTATCTCCCCCAGAAACCCAATGCATGGAGCGCAACTATGCGTTGATCAGTGAAGAAATCAAAGTCGGCTTGCATGCGAGTTAATACGTGGCCCTGCATGGTAGCTAAAATGGCATCTCTTAGTTGTTTGGGTTAATTGTTGCGTTTAGAGACAGAAATCAGGGCTTTGATTGGAGGAATGACCAGTCAAGTTTCTCCTTCTCCTCCAATCTGCTTGCACCTTCTAACGTGACTTATTACACCTAGACGGAGGGAGTCGTACGAGATACGGTGGCACACTGACTTAGGTCGAATACAAGTGCCCAAAATTGTGTGCATGTTATAATAAGGATTCACTTAAAATAGTACGTGAGCGAACAGAGGGATCAATTGGATAGTGGTCCCGAGCAGTAGCGAGATGTGTGAGGTAAGATACTCCCTCCGTTTCTTTTTACTCCGCATATAAGATTTGGTCAAGGTCAAACTGCACAAAGTTTGACCAAATTTATATAAAAAATATGAACATCTACAATACTAAAACTATATAGTATGAAAATATGTTTCATGGTGGATCTGATAATATTGATTTCATATTGTGAATGTTTATACTTTTTAATATAAAGTTAGTCAAACTCTACAAAGCTTGACTTTGACCAAACCTTATATGCGGACTAAAAAGAAACGGAGGGAGTACATCGCTGGTGCTTTTAATTTTTCTTATTAATTTTTTTTTTCACCCTCTGACTGGTGGGACCCAACGTACTACGTGGAGAGAGGTAAGGTGACTAAGGCTGCATTATTTCTGCACCACTGTGGATAGTCTTACCACCAAAGCCACATGACACGATTATGATTTAAATCCCAATGACTCCCACACACAAAAAAAACACGTCATGCTTGTCACACGAATGTAGGAATGTATAAAAGGTTATTTTCCTCTCGCTGAACATAATGGGAGGGTTGTGTAGCTAGTTAGCCTGTTCGCTCATCAAACTTGAGGTCTCGGGTTCGATAACTACACTTGAGCATAATTCGTGCCAGGAGGATTCTTTGACTGTCAAAATGGATGGATACAAAGCTATACGATCTCGTAGTGACCATATAATCACCTCATCATGTATAAGCTGCAGCCTCGACGCTTGTTTTCTAGGGTTTGCACTCTTCACACTCTCTCCAGTATATATATACACGCTGGAGCCTCAGTGCTTGTAGTTGCTCTCTTCACACTCTCTCACCCTCTCCAGATCTAAACAAGACTTCGTTGGCCTCTCTCTCTCCCCTCACTGCTGGTCTGGTTGTAGTTTCTCTCTTCACACTCTCTCACCCTCTCCAGATCTAAACAAGACTTCATTGACCTCTCTCTCCCCTCACTTCTGGTCAAAGAGCCGGCAGGATTCGTCCGCCAGGAAGGGAAGGAGGCTTAACGCTGTCGCCATCGGCGAGGGAGGGAATCCACTACCGGTGCAGCTATTCACTTTCACCCAACGGCGGCGCGGGAGGGCCTCCGACCCCTTCTTCTTCGCCGCCGTACATAGTGTGGGTCGAACGGCCTCCGGTCGCCCACCGAACCACACCCCAGGAACCTTAAGGTATAATTTACTTATTCCACATGCATTGCTCTAGCTGCATGGTTTTTTTTTCTGCGTCTGCACTCGAATCTAGGTGTTGGATCAAACATGAAAGTAGTGGGGAAAGTTGTATACCATGAATCTAAGACGTGGTTCAAAGAGGAAAGGAATGGGGGGAAAGTAGTGGGAAAATTTGTATAGCATGAATCTAGGACGTGGTTCAAAAGGAAAGGAAGGGGTAAAGTAGTGGGGAAAGTTGTATCGCATGAATCTAAGACGTGGTTCAAAGAGGACATGAATGGGGGAAAGTAGTGGGGAAAGTTGTATAGCATAAATCTAGGACGTGGTTCACAGAGGAAAGGAAGTGGGGAAATTACTATTACAGACTGGTTATCCAGCACCTACGTTGGTCGAAAAGGGAAAACAATGACAAACACAGTACGCACATCTGTAACGAACTGATCTTTTGTTTTGGGGGACAAGGCTATAGAGTTTGAGCAGGACTAGATTTGCTGTGCTCACATAGGGAAAGGTGTCTAAATATAACAAAACTGGGACCAACACAAATATGCTCCTTGGTTGTTTGTTCTTTGTTGCAACAGACTGTGCATCACCCAGTACATCGGTAGATGCACATGGTGCTGGTGCGTCCACTGTCCCGTGCAACTCTTTAGCTGTTGTTAATCTAAGGCCCTGTTTGGTTAAAAAATTCCCTAGTCCCTACCTGCTTGGTTCCAAGGACTAAACATGGACTAGAGGTTATTAACTGACATGCTAAAAGACCATGTTACCCCTAGTAATGAACTAATAGAGACAAGGTGCGATGCATGGCAGGGGCAACTATTGGAAAAAGTCCCAAAAAGACTCTCCCTCGGGGTCTTCTTTCTTTAGTCCCAAATGCACACTTTTAGTCCCTAAAGGTCCCTCCTGTTTGGTTCAGATGGGACTGACATGGAGTTTTTTTAGTCACTCCACCAAAATGTCCATGTAAACAAGCACCCTCTAATAATGCCGCTGGAAAATTGATGCAATGCCACAGTTAAAAGCAAATTACATGTTTAACGAATTTTATTGTTAATATAATCTATCTGTTAATATTAATCAATGCCACCGTTTGAGAAATGCTACTGTCTTGCTTTCTTTCCCATTTAGATAAGGTAGGTGCTTCTTTTTGTTGGCTTCTGTGTCATCCACCATTATTGATCACTAGTTGTTTCCTTTGCACCTCTGTGTAAACAGGGTTATCTACTTCACCTCATTGCCATTGTGACCTATTGTTGCACTGCACAAAACACTTTTGTTTTAAGAGTGTTTTGTGCAGTTCAACCAAAGTGTCACACAATGTTGCTTGATTGCTTGATCTTAGTGGAACTGCACAAGAGGAGATCTTACTTCCTATCCGTGTTGGCAAATTTGGTTCAGATCTTCTTCTTGTGAGTTGTTTGAATTCCGCGTCATGCGAGGTCAGTACTAGCCTTCTTTCACATGATTCTGCAGTGTGCTTTCATATGTTGTGCTACTTGTACGGTAATGTTGCTTGATTTTAGTGAACTGCACAAATGGAGACAAGACTTCCAATCTGTATGTGCACCACAATATCCCATTGAGGTAAGATAAGGATATTTCACAACTGTTGGCCTATATTTTGCCACTTTCATCAGAAAATTAACGTCATTGTTTAGTTCTATACTTGTGCAACCTAATTGACATGCCAAATCTTACATTGAAGGCAAAGCTTGTCTGTTATTGAACCAAGTGATGAAGGGGAAGAACAAGCGGAAGAAAAACAAAAATCAACTCCTGGTGCTGTAATGAAGCACTGGAACTGTGATGACACATGTAATGATAGAGTTTTGCATCTTAATTTATTGCTATGGCTGGAACGAGCAATTGTTTTGCCACTGATTTGATGCTACTCTTAATGTAATACGTAATTATCTCTACTTGTGTAAACAGGGATGTTCTTTGAAGATACCATATATTTTAGTGGAACTGCACAAGAAGATGTTGGAAACATTAATCTAATCGAGGAGTATATAGTAAGCATGGCCACCATAGTAGATAGCAACAGATGGTTTCGGAGAAGTGCTTCATCTGTATGCTCTACACAATACGCCTCCTGACAAAGGTTGGTACTTGCCCACTGATTTCATCCATATGATTGAGCTTTGTCATCTCTATTGGTGTTGTGCTACTGTTTAGATACTGTCATCAAAAAGTGGTATTGTCCTTGAGAAGTGCTTCATCTGTGCTGTTTTAAATATTTCCTTTCCCTTTTTTCAAGAAAACAGGGATGCTAGCATTTAGTTGTCCTCTTGTCTTTGCACAACAGGATCATCCTCCTCTAAAGAAGAATATGGAGTACATGAAGTGACTAGTTCTGATTACGCCAGGATGAAGAAGCCCTGTCTATCTTCTCATCAGAAGGAGCAGTTAAAGGATGGTTACATTACCCCCCACAAGACCGAACTAACTTCGGCTCAGAAGGACTAACAAATCTCCATTTTCTTGCTGTGATGCGCGAGTACAATGTTGTTCTAGGATTCTTTCCGGTGAGTTCCATTTTTCTAAAAGCATGCTCTACATGGACCATGTAGGTGCCTGTTTAAACTGTCAATTCATAGTACATTTTGCTTTATACTAATCACTTTTTTTGTATTTGTGCAAACAGGGGTGCTCATCTTGATTTCAATGGGAACTGCACAAAATGTTCATGAATACATCGAATCATTCATTTCCACCACAAGAAAGCAGGTGCCAATAAGTTCAAGGCGTTGCAACATATAAGGGAGAAATCATACAAGCTACGCGCGAATTTGGTTGATTTTGGTGGAATTGCACAAAAAGAACAGCTGGTTTATTTAGCACGAGGTGCCATGTCAATGTCCGAACTGATGGCAAACCCTACCCATTCCACAATCGTAGGCATTTGATATTTTGGAATGGGAAAACCTTGTCAAATTTTGCTCATTGATTTTAGCAAGAAGACATGCATTTGATATTTTCGAATGGGACGCCCTTTGCTGTCAACAACGTGGATCCATTTTTTCTTTATTCTTTAGTTGTGAAGTAAATATTGGCTCTAACATGTGAATTGCTGAGATGCATAATCATCGATTGTTTTGAATGTTATCTATGAATTACCAAGCCTGTGTGTTTGATTGCAATGTACAGGAACGCTAAAAAGCTGCTCAAACTCTCTGTACTCCTTCTGTTCCTTTTTTACTTTGCACATTGTGAAAGTGCATACTTTTTTCAATAAGATTGGTCAAAGTAGAGATACTTTGACTGCAAACAAAACTTGTATGTAGACTAGAAAGGACTGGAGGGAGTACATGTGAAACTACTGCAAACGAGGTGATCACCCTGGGAATAATGCTAGTACGTATTGTTTTGCATATTCATCTAATGCCAGTGATACAAGAATTCGAACTAATCGAAATAAATTCATTCATACACGGACGGATTTCATATAAACATGCTGAATTTCATTACATTTCATACATTCTTCAACTAAAAGGGGTGCGCTAGAGGTATAATTAATTAACCGAAGCTACCCACCTATATCCGGCTAAGCCGAACAGAAGCTTCAGTGACTTAACTGCATGTGCAGTTTTGTAACTGACATGTGGCCTAGATGCCTATTGGGCCCACGTGTCAGTCAACCAGATGCACCAGCAGTTAAGTAGAAGCAGCGTCCTTCTCCAACATAGCTCTCCGACTCCACGTCGCCGCCAAGAAGCTAACCGGCCGCCAGTGGTCAACCCGCCTAGCTTGTCATAGCGATTAGGGAAACTAGGAGCCCAATGATCAGGATCTCCACATGACAAACACCTTTATTCTTGTCATTCTTCTTCTTGAAGTTCGTGTGTTGCACAACCTTGTTCTTCCCATCAAACTTTGCTTTATCATCAAACTTGCCCTTGTTCTTGAACTTGTGGGGCTGGAAGTTCTTCTTCTGTACCAGATTGGCACTAGATCCTCCCTCAATTCCTCAAGCATGTGTGTCCTTTGCTCTCGCCTTTTCTTCCACATCAAGAGTGCCAATGAGATCCATGAAGGGGGAAGCTTAGTGATGATACCTCCGGCAACAAACTTGTCCGGTAGCATACAACTGAAGTGCTCAAGTTCTCTAGCAAATGACTGTATCTCATGAGCTTGCTCAACCATGGAGCACTCTTCAATCATTCTGTAACCATAGAATTGCTCCATGATGTACAACTCAGTGCCAGCAACCGAAGGGTAGCAGCGGTGGCCTTACTTGGACCTGAGCGGCGGCGACCTACCGTGTTCTACTCTTCCTCGTTTTCTGTCTGGCGCGGCCTCGTTGGCAGTGGGGCGAGGCCTCGGGGGAGCCGGCGATGTCCTCTGTCTCGTTGCCGGCGGGCGGCGCCTCGGCGGAGTGGGGTAAATCCTCCCCCTTGTTGCCGGCAGGGTGGGGCCTCGGCGGAGCCGGCGGTGTCCTCTGCCTTGTTGTTGGCGCCGTGGGGCCTTGGTGCAGCAAGGCCTTGTCGATGCCAGTGGAGCGAGGACTCGTCAGCACCGGCATTGTCCTCTGCCTCGTCCTCGGTCTCGCCAAACAGCGCCTCGCCCGCTTCATCGCCCTCTTTGTAGGCGGCCGCAATCTCTGCCACCCGCATGCGGTACCGCCAGCGCTCGAGGCGGCCCTCGTGGGCGGAGCGGTACGAGTCGAGCAGCGTGATAACCCACAAGTATAGGGGATCACAACAGTTTTCGAGGGTAGAGTATTCAACCCAAATTTATTGATTCGACACAAGGGGAGCCAAAGAATATTCTCAAGTATTAGCAGCTGAGTTGTCAATTCAACCACACCTGGAAACTTAATATCTGCAGCACAGTATTTAGTAGCAAAGTAATATGATAGTATTGGTAATTGTAGCAAAATGTAACGATAGCAAAAGTAATATTTTTGCTATTTTGTAGTGATTGTAACAATAGCAACGGAAAAGTAAATAAGCGAAGAACAATATATGGAAAGCTCGTAGGCAATGGATCGGTGATAGAGAATTATGCCGGATGCGGTTCATCATGTAACAGTCATAACATAGGGTGACACAGAACTAGCTCCAATTCATAAATGTAATGTAGGCATGTATTCCGAATATAGTCATATGTGCTTATGGAAAAGAACTTGCATGACATCTTTTGTCCTACCCTCCCGTGGCAGCGGGGTCCTAGCGGAAACTAAGGGATATTAAGGCCTCCTTTTAATAGAGTACCGAACCAAAGCATTAACACATAGTGAATACATGAGCACCTCAAACTACGGTCATCACCAGGAGTGGTCCCGATTATTGTCACTTCGGGATTGCCGGATCATAACACATAGTAGGTGACTATAGACTTGCAAGATAGGATCAAGAACTCACATATAATCATGAAACATAATAGGTTCAGATCTGAAATCATGGCACTCGGGCCCTAGTGACAAGCATTAAGCATAGCAAAGTCATAGCAACATCGATCTCAGAAGATAGTGGATACTAGGGATCAAACCCTAACAAAACTAACTCGATTACATGATAAATCTCATCCAACCCATCACCGTCCAGCAAGCCTACGATGGAATTACTCACGCACGGCGGTGAGCATCATGAAATTGGTGATGGAGGATGGTTGATGATGACGATGGCGACGGATTCCCCTCTCCGGAGCCCCTAACGGACTCCAGATCAGCCCTCCCGAGAGAGTTTAGGGCTTGGCGGTGGCTCCGTATTGTAAAACGCGATGAATCCTTCTCCCTGATTTTTTTCTCTCCGAACACGAATATATAGAGTTGGAGTTGAGGTCGAAGGATCTCCAGGGGGACCACGAGGTAGGGGGCGCGCCCAAGGGGGCAGGCACGCGCCTAGGGGGCAGGCGTGCCCCCACCCTCGTGGCTAGGGTATGGGCCCCCTGGTCTTGATCTTTCGCCATTATTTTTTATTATTTCCAAAAATAATCTCCGTGAAGTTTCAGGTCATTCTGAGAACTTTTGTTTCTGCACATAAATAACACCATGGCAATTCTGCTGAAAACAACGTCAGTCCGGGTTAGTTCCATTCAAATCATGCAAGTTAGAGTCCAAAACAAGGGCAAAACTGTTTGGAAAAGTAGATACGACGAAGACGTATCACAGCGCCACCTGCTCCGCCCGCTCCCCGGCGATCTGCTCCTCCGCCTGCAGGTGTTCCTGGAGGAGATGGTGGTTGTACGCGACGTCGGCCTGCGCCTCTCGGAACTGCTCCTCACGCTTCTGCCTCACTGTGTCCATATATTGGGCACGGGCCTTGCCGATGGTCATGGTGCAATGCACCAGCGAGGATGGCGCGGAGGACGAGGTTGGCGCCGGATCATCGACTACCATGTTCTCCATTGGGACGTCGTCGTCCTCCGGCTGCCTGCCGGCCAGCCAGTCGGCAGCAATGGCTTCCATCTCCTTGTGGTCCATTGTCCGCCCATCCCGAAGAGCGCTGGAGCACGAGGAAACCATGGTGGGCAGTAGTGGTGTGGACAAGAGAATAGGAACAAATGCAGATGACTGCGGCTATGGCCGGCGCAGCAGTTTATATAGCAATGGTGGGCGGCGGAGGGACGGACATGTGGCGCCGGGAGTAGCCGCCTCAGCATCCACGTATTGTTAATATGGGCGGCAGAAGGACGGACGGATGGCACTTGTGTCGTTTGAAGGTGGAGCAATCACATGCACCGGGAAGCGGGGCGAGCGGCGCTGACCGTTTCGAGCGGAAAACGCGCGCCGGAAAGGGAGGCGGTCTGGGTGGGCCAGGGGCAGTCAGACTCGTGCTTGGCAGCGGGTCAGTCCAGCAGCCGGACATGCTGGCTCGCCAGCTACCTCGCCGAGCTGAGCAACGACAATCAGACGATGGACGTAGCTTCCGACCAGGAGCCGACGCCACTATCCAAGCTGGTTCATGCCGTGTTCACCATGGAGCAGGTGCGGCCACACTTCGATGCCCTAATGGCAGAAGAGCTACCAGCGTAGGAGGACCTGTGCTGCAACCTCCGTCTCCTCAACGAGCACCGATGAACAAGCGAACGACAATGCCGCCGCGGACATGTGGCCCTATGATCCTGGCTTCCCGAATGAGAAACGGGCGCTGTATCAGACCATCCATAGGGCCCGCGAGGCCCTCTCCGTCATCCTTCGAGTTGTTGCACTCGCCGTGTCGCCGCCGTCTCGCGTTGTCAACATGGTCATCAGACATGAGGATGAGGAGATGACTTTACTTGGAGAGGATAACAATGGGGACCCACCAGGGCCATAGCCGAACGTACGCAAGTGCCTCCTTATTAGTATATAAAACTATATATTTTTTGCTTCCTCCTGGTTTCCTGACATCACAGTCTCACACCATTGTCAACCCATGTAGTCAATAAACGACAGAATTGCACAAGAAGCGGCCGACAGATGGGACCAAGAAGCTCGAGCAGTATCTTGAGGTGTGAGCACTGCAGAGTTTTTCTTAAGCGATGTTTAGCCCAGATATTAATTTTTCTCCTCTGAACAACAACGAAAACATCGCTGCAGCTATTAACTGGGCGGGTTGTGGCCCGTCTAGTCCAGGCCAGATATCCAGCCCAGATCATAATTTTTTTCAAGCTGAAAATGGCTAGCCCAGCTATACTTTTTTTAGGAATACCTAGGCAAGGTCAACTTGTTATTCTCAGCCCCGCTGGGCTGCAAATCTTTCCTAGGAGGGATGCATTAGGCTTAACAAGAAAATGGGCTTTAAGAAATAATAAATGGGGTGTAATTATAAAAACTGGGCAGTAACTATAAAAATGCACCAAACATGTAATTACTTTATAAAATATTATATTTGGATATTGAAAATTTTAATTTCATTAATTGTTGCGAGCACAATGTTTTGTTGGATTTTTATGTAATATAAATTTATATTGAGATTGTATTTAATCTGACTAGAAATTTTGGGATAAAAATATTTCGGATCCCATCAAAATGTGGGAAATTTTATTGAATTCTGTTTTGAACGGTTGGTTGAAATGGGCTGTACTTTTAACAAACTATAAATGGGTTGTAGTAAATTCCATTATAATTCAGAAATTGGCTGCACATTCTTACAAATTTCAAATGGGCTATAAGTTCTCTGCCACACACTTGTGGCCTTACTAAGTGGACGCGTCCACTCAAAAAAAGAGAGTTGACGCGTATGCAAGTGATACGTCTCCGTCGTATCTACTTTTCCAAACACTTTTGCCCTTGTTTTGGACTCTAACTTGCATGATTTGAATGGAACTAACCTGGACTAACTCTGTTTTCAGCAGAATTACCATGGTGTTATTTATGTGTAGAAACAAAAGTTCTCGGAATGACGTGAAACTTCATGGAACATCTTTTCGGAAATAATAAAAAGTCCTTGCAAAAGATGAAGACCATGGGGCCCACACCCTAGCCACGAGGGTGGGGGCACGCCCCCTACCTCGTGGGCCCCCTGGAGCTCCTCCGACCTTGACTCCAACTCTATATATTTGCTTTTGGGGAGAAAAAAATAAAGGAGAAGGATTCATCGCGTTTTACGATACGGAGACGCCGCCAAGCCCTAAAACCTCTCGGGAGGGCTGATCTAGAGTGCGTTTCGGGCTCCGGAGAGGGGAATCCATCGCCATCGTCATCATCAACCATCCTCCATCACCAATTTCATGATGCTAACCGCCGTGCGTGAGTAATTCCATCGTAGGCTTGCTGGACGGTGATGAGTTGGATGAGATTTATCATGTAATCGAGTTTGTTTTGTTAGAGTTTGATCCCTAGTATCCACTATGTTCTGAGATTGATGTTGCTATGACTTTGCTATGCTTAATGCTTGTCACTCGGGCCCGAGTGCCATTGAGGGAGTCCTGGATTAGGGGTCTCTGGATAGCCAGACTATATCCTTTGGCCGGACTGTTGGATTATGAAGATACAAGATTGAAGACTTCGTCCCATGTCCGGATGGGATTCTCCTTTGCGTGGAAGGCAAGCTAGGCAATACGGATATGTAGATCTCCTCCCTTGTAACTGACCTTGTGTAACCCTAGCCCCCTCCGGTGTCTATATAAACCGGAGGGTTTAGTTCGTAGGACAACATACAATCATACCATAGGCTAGCTTCTAGGGTTTAGCCTCTACGATCTCGTGGTAGATCAGCCCTTGTAATACTCATATCATCAAGAACAATCAAGCAGGACATAGGGTATTACCTCCATCAAGAGGGCCCGAACCTGGGTAAACATCTTGTCCCCTGCCTCCTGTTACCATCCGCCTTAGACGCACAGTACGGGACCCCCTACCTAAGATCCGCCGGTTATGACACCGACATTGGTGCTTTCATTGAGAGTTCCACTATGTCGTCATCATAAGGAGGGATGGCTCGTCTCGTTGTCAAGGACAACATCACCTCTGGGGAGCCCCAGCTGTAGGCCAAACTCTCCGACTAGGTGGCTTCGTCATGACCGCCCGCTCAGCCGCTGCTCCGATGATGACTTCTCGGGTCATCAAAAATAACCTCCACATCAGATCAAAATTCACCAAGGAGATGGATCCAATGGAGATCTCCTCTTTGAACGAGCTCTTGGATCGCATCGCTGCTCTGGGAGTCGCTACGGACTACGATCGGATCGGGCTTAAACCCGACCAAAGGGAGATTAACTCTTCGCCGGTCACCCATCAGATAGCGGTGGAGGAGGAGCAATGCGGCAATTCTCCCTCTATCCTAAGGACGAACTATGTCCAGATTCCCGAGCTCTCCGAGCCGGATACCCGCTCACGGGAGGACATCGCCCTAACCCTGAACCTAGAATCAGGCTGCATACCGAACCTACGGGGCAACATCCCGGAGCATGAACTTCCAAGATCGGAAACTCCCCTGCCCCGGGGTCTTAGAATGGGTCAAGGTCTGGACTTAAATCCACCCACCCACCCAGATACAAACGATCTTTCCCACATTAGGCAAGCGCCCCAAGAGACAGTACATCACTATTGGGCCAGATTCCTCGTTGTAATGAACAAGGTCAAGGACTGTAGCGAGGAAGACGCAATTTCGTTCTTTTGCGACAATTGCACGGACAAGGGAATCCTCAACGCCATAAGTCGCCGTGACATAGCACACTTCGCTGACTTGGCGGCCATAGTACGGAAGTACTGTGCGATGGCTTAACCATATTGGAGGGATGGCTTAACGGGCCCTCCAAAATTCATAGTACAATGGATACCATATCAACACACAACCTTAGAGCATGTTGGGTACTCCGGCAGGTGGCCAAGAGCGGTGAGGATCTCCTCATCCAAAATACCTCAGAGCACCTCCCTGTGGATAACAATACAGTATTGACAGTCTTCGAGACCTTCGCCTCAAATAATAGGCGTAATCGAGAACTCCGTAGCCTTGCCGAAGTCTGCCACGTGGAAGCAATAAATCCATGGAGCGACACGGCTATCACCTTCAATGCCAGTGACGAACCTAAATTCTGAACAGCCCGAGCACCAGCCGCTTTGGTCCTCAGTCCAATTGTGGACGGCTTTCGGCTCACTAAAGTGCTCATGGACGGCGGCAGCGGATTAAACCTCATTTATGAGGAGACTCTTCAAAAATGGAAATAGACAGCAACCGTATTGAATAAAGCAGCAAGACCTTCCGAGGAATCATCCCTAGTCGGGAGGCACGTTGCATTTGGAAAATCACACTAGATGTGGTATTCGGCACTCCGGAGAATTACAGGTCCGAAGAAATCACATTCCAAGTGGCCTTGTTCAGTAGCGGATACCACGCCCTTCTAGGGTGGGAGGCATTCACAATTTTTCAAGCCATACCCCATTACGGGTACATGAAGCTCAAAATGCCAGGACCCAATGGAATCATCACTCTAGCTAGTGATCCGGACATAGCACTCCGCGCCGAGAACAAAACACCCGCACTGGCCCTCGAGACATTATTCGAAGCCCTTGTGTTGGAGGAGTTAACTGTGCTGCGCTCCATAGTGGACAGGGACGACGTAATACTAGACAAAAGATCCAAGTCCACCTCCTTTAAACCAGCAGATGAAATAGTCAAATTCCAAGTCCATCCAACGGACCCCACAAAAACAGCATCCATCGGGGCACAGTTAAACCCCTCCGTAGACGCCACACTACGGGAGTTCCTGCGCGAGAATTGGGACATATTCACCTGGCATCCTTCAGACATGCCAGGAATCCCACGCAGGCTGGCCGAGCATAGCCTTAACATTCTAAAAGGATTCAAGTCGGTCAAGCAGACTCTTCGGTGTTTCTCCGAACCTAAGCGACAAGCCGTGTGAGAGGAGCTAGCCAAGTTACTAGAGGCCGGATTCATTAGAGAAATAAAGCATCCAGACTGGCTAGCAAACCTGGTGATGGTGCCAAAGAAGGACAAATCCTGGCGCCTATGCATCGACTTCAAGGACCTTAATAAGGCATGCCCAAAGGATCCCTTCCCCCTCCCTCGAATCGATCAAATTATCGACGCTACCACAGGACACGACTCATTGTGCTTCCTCGACGCATACTCCGGTTACCACCAAATTAAGATGAAGGAGTCCGATCAAGCCGCAACGGCATTCATCACTCCATACGGCTCCTTCTGTTTTAACACAATGCCCTTCGGGCTCAAAAACGCCGGCGCAACATATCAGCGCATGATTCAGACATGTGTGGAAAAGCAGATTGGCAAAACAATGGAGGCATACGTCGACGATGTGGTTGTTAAAACCAGACACATCGACTCCTTAATAGATGACTTGAGGCTCACATTCGACAATCTCCGAACATACGACATTGAGATCAATCCGGAAAATTGCATTTTCGGCGTACCCGTCGGAAAGCTCCTGGGCTTTATCGTCTCTAGCAGAGGAATTGAAGCAAATCCGGCTAAGATCCGGGCTTTGTCGCAGTTGGCTATCCCAACTGACCTCAAGCAAATCTAGAAGTTAACTGGATGTGTGGCGGCCTTAAGCCGCTTCATCTCTCGATTAGGAGAAAAGGCACTCCCCCTTGATCGCCTTCTTCGGCGCACCGAACACTTCGAGTGGACGGATGCAGCCACGGCCGGATTGGAAGAAATAAAAGCCATTCTGGCCACCAACCCAATCTTGGCCGCGCCAAATGTCGGCGAACCAATGCTATTATATATAGCGGCAACTCACCAAGTTGTAAGCGCAGTGCTCGTCGTTGAACGAGAGACGGACGGACATAAATTCCCACTTCAAAAGCCAGTATATTATGTATCCACTGTTCTCACTCCATGCAAATCACGGTACCCACATTATCAAAAGATAGCATACGCGGTATTCATGGCATCCCGCAAATTATGACACTACTTTCAAGAGTGTTCAATTACGGTGGCCTCCGAAGTACCACTCAACGACATAATAAACAACCGCGATGCCACGGGCCGGATTGCCAAATGGGCTATCGAGCTCCTCCCGTTCAACATAACATATAAACCATGGCGAGCCATTAAGTCGCAAGTACTGGCCGATTTCGTCGCCAAATGGACAGAAGCCGAACTCCCGAAAGAGTACGACGCGTACTCCAATTGGATCATGCACTTCGATGGCTCTAAAATGTTGGCTGGTCTGGGGGCTGGCGTCGTCTTGACGTCCCCCACCGGAGATACAGTTCAATACGTACTCCAAATACTATACACAAACTTCAATAATGCAGCCAAATACGAGGCCCTATTACACGGTCTCCAGATGGCAGTTTCCATGGGCATTAAACGCCTGGAGGTGCGTGGGATTCAAACCTCGCAATATCTCAAATAAATGGAGACTTCGATGCCAAGGATCCGAAAATGGTGGCATATCACAACGCCATCCTCAAAATGTCAGCTCGGTTCGAGGGGCTTGAATTCCACCATGTGGCTCGGGAAAACAATCAGGCAGCGGATATCCTCGCCCGTATCGGCGCTAAACGCGACTCTGGTCCACCCAACATCTTCCTGGAAAAACTGTTTAAGCCATCCGTGGTATGGGAGGGGGCACCGGTAACAATAATACGGACCCGACCACAAAATCAGATACCGAACACTCTGACACAATCGGAGGCTCTGCCATCAAAATAACACCTTCAGCTCACGTGATAATGGCCGTCATCGCCCCATGGACAGAACCATTCTTGGCCTACCTAACCAGGCAGGAACTACCCGAGGACCAAAATGAGGCACGCTGCATAGTGCGGCGATCTAAAGCCTACAAGGTCCATGAGGGAGAGCTTTATAAGAAAAGCACAACCGGAGTCCTTCAAAGGTGCATATCCAAAGAGGAAGGGTAGAAGCTTTTGGCAGAAATCCATGCTGGACTTGGTGGCCATCACGCCGCAGCCCGGGCCCTTGTAAGCAAGGCCTTTCTTACAAGTTTCTATTGGCTGACGGCCCGGGCAGATGCGCAGCATCTGGTCCAACATTGCGTCGGTTGCCAGCTTTTTGCAAACAAAAGCCATATGCCGCCTACTGCTCTCCAAACAATCCCCATTACTTGGACCTTTGCGGTCTGGGGGCTTGATATGGTCGAACCCCTTAAAGGGGGAACCCATAAGAAAAAATACTTACTGGTCATGGTGGATAAATTCACCAAATGGATAGAAGCCAAACCTATCAAAACGGCTGAATTCGGACCGGTGATAGACTTCATATCCGGGGTTGTACAACATTATGGAATCCCCCACAGCATCATCACTGACAACGGCATGAACTTTACAGCCGACGAGGTGAAACTTTGGTGAAGCAACATGGGCATCAAGTTCAATTATGCTTCTGTCTATCACCCGCAAACTAACAGTCAAGTCATGCAAGCAAATGGTCTTATCATGAGCGGTATTAAACCCAGATTAGTGCGGTCCTTAAAGGAATCAAACACGCACTGGGTAGAGGAGATCGACTCCGTACTATGGGGGCTGCAGACCACGCCGAATCGCACTACCGGATACACACTGTTTTTATGGTGTACGGCGCAGAGGCAGTTCTTCCTTGCGACATAATTCATGACTCACCTCGAGTGCGCATGTACGAAGAAAAAGAGGCCGAGCTCGTTCTTCAGGACAGTTTGGACGCCCTGGAGGAGGAGCGCGATGTGGCAAAAGCCCGTTCCGCATTCTATCAACAACAGGCTCGAAGGTATCAAAGCAGAGAAGTGCTGGCCAAAACCTATAACGTTGGCGAACTAGTTCTATGCCTGCCGGAGAAGAAAAAGAACAAGCTCAAGCCCAAATGGGAAGGACCCTTCATTATTGACCAGGTTCTGACCGGTGGAGCGTACCGTCTGCGGGATGCATCGGACAATCGAGTCGAGCCAAACCCATGGAACGCAGCCAGACTCCGAAGATTCTACGCCTAGTGCCGGACTCTATGTTCGTCTCCTTACCTCCGTCAATTTTTTGCATATCTGTCTTTTCTCTCTTTCTCTCTTTTTATTTCTCCTCAAGGCCCTAAAAGGCTAAACTTGTGTCTTGGTTACATAATCTTGACGCGCTAACTGTGCTCATTATACCTGGGGGCTTCTTATACAGAAGCTTAATCTAACTATTTTTCTGGGTTTTATGTCACACACATGTGTTACTCTTTCGCATGTACCTTTTTTCGCTATTATATGCATCGATATGACTTAAGTTTTGGCCAAGCTGGGTTGCCTGGCTCTTGTATTTATGCCCTACGTTCCCGTTAATTTGGCTAGGGCATAAGGGGAGCACCTCTATGATTGTTACTGCCGGGTCAGCCGGATGTGTACCTCAGACTGGGTGACGCCGAAAGCTAGCGTTCTTAAGGGAATATTCGGTCGGTGAATAAAAGATGACTTTTATTTAATTTGACACATGCCCCCAGATGTTTATAGCATGTGTCTCTTTTCGTAGTTCAGACATGCACATTAGGGCATGCGTACCCAGGGAAAGGAACCCTTAACGGAACTATTCTCCCTGGAAGATTGTAGGATCGAAAGTATATCTAGAGGGGGGGTGATTAGACTACTTGACCAAATAAAAATCTAGCCTTTTCCCAATTTTAGTTCTTGGCAGATTTTAGCAACTTTGGATAAGTCAAGCAATCTTTTACACAATTCAAGGAAGCATGCAAAGAGTCTATGAGCAGCGGAAAGTAAAGCATGCAACTTGCAAGAATGTAAAGGGAAGGGTTTGGAGAATTCAAACGCAATTGGAGACACGGATGTTTTTGTCGTGGTTCCGATAGGTGGTGCTATCGTACATCCATGTTGATGGAGACTTCAACCCACGAAGGGTAACGGTTGCGCGAGTCCACGGAGGGCTCCACCCACGAAGGGTCCACAAAGAAGCAACCTTGTCTATCCCATCATGGCCATCGCCCATGAAGGACTTGCCTCACTAGAGGAAGATCTTCACGAAGTAGGCAATCTCCTTGCCCTTACAAACTCCTTGGTTCAACTCCACAATCTTTGTCAGAGGCTCCCAAGTGACACCTAGCCAATCTAGGAGACACCACTCTCCAAGAAGTAACAAATGGTGTGTTGATGATGAACTCCTTGCTCTTGTGCTTCAAATGATAGTCTCCCCAACACTCAACTCTCTCTCACAGGATATGGATTTGGTGGAAAGAAGATTTGAGTGGAAAGCAACTTGGGGAAGGCTAGAGATCAAGATTCATATGGTGGGAATGGAATATCTTGGCCTCAACACATGAGTAGGTGGTTCTCTCTTAGAAAATGTGGATTGGAAGTGTAGGTATGTTCTGATGGCTCTCTCCACGAATGAAGAGTGGGTGGAGGGGTATATATAGCCTCCACACAAAAGCTAACCATTACACACAATTTACCAATCTCGGTGAGACCGAATTGAGAAACTCGGTCGGACCGATTTAGCAAACCTAGTGACCGTTAGGATTTTCGGTGGCACTGAGATGCAACTCGGTAGGACCGATATGGTTAGGGTTAGGGCATAACGTAATCTTGGTGTGACTGATTACACAAACTCGGTGGGACCGATTTTGGTAATAAGCTAACCAAAGATTTGATCAGGTAAACTCGGTGGGACCGATCGCTCATTTCGGTGGGACCGAAATGTTACAAAAGGGAAACAGAGAGTTTACATTGCAATCTCGGTGGGACCGATCGCTCATCTCGGTAGGACCGAAACGTTACGAATGGAAACAGAGAGATTACAACCCCATCTCAGTGTGACTGAGATCCCTATCGGTGAGACCGATTTGCCTAGGGTTTGTGGCAGTGGCTATGACATCTGAACTCGGTGGCGCCTGATAGAAAGAATCGATGGGGCCGAGTTTGACTTTTGGTTTAGGTCATATGTGGATGTGGGAAGTTAGTTGAGGGTTTTGGAGCATATCACTAAGCACCATGAAGCAAGAACCTCATCAAGCAACACCTCATCCCTCCTTGATAGTATTGGCTTTTCCTATAGACTCAATGTGATCTTGGATCACTAAAATATAAAATGTAGAGTCTTGAGCTTTGAGCTTGAGCCAATCTTTTTGTCCTTTGTATTTTGAGGGGTCCACTTTCCTCATCAATGCCATGCCATTCATTGAGCTTTTCCTGAAATATTAATCTTGGAATAGCATTAGCTCAATGAGCTATATGGTGTTAGGAATTACCAAAACCACCTAGGGATAGTTGCAATTTCAATCTCCCCCTTTTTGGTAATTGATGACAACATATAGATCAAAGCTTCGACAAATGATAATAAGAGTGAAAAACATTGTCGCTTTGAGATGTATGTGAAAAGCAAGAGCTCCCCCTAAATTTGTGCATAGTTTATGATTTGCTTTGGACTGCAAATGCATAGAGAATTAGGCTCATGGGTTACTCTTCCATGTCACATACATCTTGGTGGAGCGCTCAAAATGATAATAATTAAATACATGCACTCATCACCAAGCGAAGTGAATGATCATATAGGGATAAAATGATAATGTCATCCAACAAGCATTAATGTAGCATATGATCAAACACACATGATCATCCAAGTATCACGCAGAAAAAAGTATCTCAAACAAGCAAAGCAAATAAAGTTCAACCACCAAAGCAAGAGAGAATAAAAAGCAACACTCTCTCTCAAAGCCTATGACCTATACATTTTTCTCCCCCTTTGGCAACAAGTTACCAAAAAGTTCCTAGAAAATGCATAGCACTAAATCGTCTCTCAGGTTTGGTCTTCAGGTGGTGGTGTCCGGATAACTCCAAGAACGAAGGCTTCAGTCGATGTGGATGGAGCTGATGGAGTAGGTGCTGGAGCTGGTGGCACTGAAGCTGTAGCTGGTGCAGATGAAGTGGCTCTGTTGTCTGGAACAGGCACTGCAGCTGACCTCTTAGCTCTAGGCACTCTGGCAAATGCATCAGTGGTTGTCTTGCCCTTCCTCTCCTGCATATCATCCTGAAGTCGCTCCACAACAGACTGGATCTCAGTTACCTTCACATCCAAGTCATAGAACTTCTGCTCCACGATCCTTTCCAAGCTCTCCTGGTTTTAAGTCAGGGTGGCCAGTCCCTTCTCAATCCTTAGAGTGGATGCAATCAAGTAGCCAAGATGATCTTGCTTACTCTTCAGAAGATACTGAGATGCTTCTTCAGTAGTTGGCATCCTTGCAGCCTTTTCAACCTTTGCCTTCTCCTTCTTGGCTTGTGCGTGCACAGAAGATGGTTCATTTTCATCCATCACCACATTGTTGTCCTCAAAGTCTGGGTAGATGGGCAGGTGCTCCTTGTCCAGCAGATATGTGCCAGTGCCCATCTTGGAGTTAATCAGCTCCTAAATCTGTGGGGCATATCCACAACTCCTCTTCTGATCTGCAGCTTTCCTCTTTACAATTTCAACTATAAGACTCATGACCTTGAACTTTTGTGGAACATCAACAATGTGTAGCAAGTTGATGGAGTGACCTCTGATCATCTTGTGATCAGCTGACTTTGGAAAGAGAGTGTGCCTGAGGATCCAGTTGATAGTTGGCAAGCCTAACAGAAGGTAATGTACAGATCCAAACTTATGTGTCTCAAGAGCAGCATCTGAGATCTCTTTGTACATGTGTGCCATGGTGTTACGATCCTTCTTTTTCTTGGCATAGGCATCCAAGTCATCTTCACTCTCTTCTAGAGCATTGATCAATTTTGCCCATTCAGCAACCGTTGACTGGTACCTAGTGCCTTTAGACATCCAGACAATCCTTCCATCTGGGTAGAAGTGAGCTGTGGAGTAGAACTGCATGATGAGCTCATCATTCCACTTTGTGAACTTCTGAGCCACAAACTCATCGACTCCACACGCCTTGAAGGTGTCATATACACCAGGGAAGTGATCCTCATTTTCCTCAATGAATTTCCAATCAACCCATCTCATGTCACACACTATGGCCTTCTTGTCAAGCAACATTGTCTCATAGAAGTCCTGCTGTTCCTTTGTATGGAACCTGTAGTCCACAGCAGTCCTTCTCCTGGTGGCATATGGATCTGACTCCCTCCATAGCCTCAATCCTGAATCCTTCCTTATCTTCATGTTCTCAGCTACTGGATGAGCATCATTGTGATCAAGAATTTTTGGCTTCAACTTCCTCAAGACATGCGACTCATCATCTTCTTCTTCCATTGCAGCTTCAGGCACTAAGGCCTTGTTTTTCTCCTCAGCAGGGATGTTCCTGGTGCTCCTCTTTGGTTTTGGCTTTGGAGCTGGAGCAACAGCCTTAGGAGCAGTCTTAGGCTTAGGTGGAACAACCCCTGCCCTTATAGCATCTCCCATAAGCTTTTGAGCTTTGGGTGCTGGTGCAACATCTTCTTCATCTTCCTCTTCAGAGTCTCTCATGATTGAGGATCTCCCAAGAACTCTGGCAGTGGTCTTCTTGACCCTCTCTTTCCTCTTCTTCCCTGCCACAACCTGCTCTTTGGGTGCAGATCCCAAAGTCTCTTGAGTAGATGCTCTGGCCTTAGACATTGGAGCTCTCTTAGAAGGAACCTTTTGCTTCATGCCTGGCTTGGTGGCAGCAGCTGTGCCATATTCCTTCTTTAGGACTTTCCTCTTTGAGGTGGTTTCTTCTTCATCAACCACATAGTCCTCATCCTCTGACTCCGAGGTTCTTTTCTTGCTGGCCCTGGTGGCACCTTTGGGTAAGTTGCTTGGGGTGCTCCTGCTACCCTCATCAGAGTTGCTAGAGGGACTAGTGCCCTCACTCAAGTGAACCTGCTCCTCTAACTTGTTCTGGCTGTCACTCTGATCAGACATATTGCAAACACTAACAGCAGACCCTGTGAATAGATATAGATGAGATAGAGTGGATGAGCATCACAAAATGCAGAGGTTTTTGCAAAAGAATGAGTCAAAAACTTAGTTTTAGTTTTCCATAGAAAGCATTTTGGATCAAACGATTTGTAAACTTGGTGATACCAAAGCAGCTGTTGGAACCTAAACTAGTGAACTCGGTCAGACCGAGTCACAGTTTGGTGGCACCGAGACTGCTAGGGTTTCACAAAGTCCTGAACTCGGTCACACCAATTTGCAATTCTCGGTCAGACCGAGAATTACATGTGCAATGGCCTGAGCCGAATCAGCGGTACCGAGTTCCACAACTCGGTGGGTCCGAGATGGTTTCGGCGGAAACCTAACCCTAAATTCTCAATTCAGGACTAAACTACGGAGTGTTTTCGATGGATAGAATGGTTTCAATCGTGGCATGATACATGGCTAAGCAATGTGCTGGGGAATCAGAGATAGAACAGCACAAAGTTCAAGTTCATACCCTAGTTCGATGATGAACTTGCTACGGCGGCAACGGCGGAGATGATCCCGTTAACGGCGGCGGAGACCAGCGACAGGAGGCGGCTGGCGATGAGGAGGACGATCCGGAGACCCAGGGAGGCAGAGCAGGCTAAGCACGGGTCCAGGAGGTTCAGAAAGTTTTCCAAAATTTGACCCGTGGATATATATAGACCGACCCTGTCGGTGTGACCGAGTGGAACAACTCGGTGGCACCGAGATTCATAACTGCAAGCAGTTACTGAAACTCGGTGTGACCGAAAAGTTCGAATCGGTTGCACCAAGATTGAAAACCTAGATCAACTAAGTGATCTCGGTATGACCTAAATAGGTGAATCGGTCAGACCAAAACGCACAAAGAAGTTTTGGAAGTTTAAGTCTATGATGAATCGGGGACGCCGAGTGCTCCTCACACAGAGTGGTTCGAATCTGACTTGATCAAACTTTGTGGTGCAGCATGAATAGAGTTTGAGACGAGAAAAGCATAGATAGCTAGAGAAGGTTCTTAGGCATTCTTGTCCATCCACTTGGCCAAAAGAAATAAAACCGAACAATCAAAACAACAAGTGGATGTCCTTGAATGAGTAAATTATGCAACCAACATGCTCACACAATAAAATGACAAATGAAATATGTGGCAAATCATGCACAAACAATTCTAGCATCTATCAAGCAATTGGCAATGACTAGGTCATCTATATATGAGTATATTGACTTAGGAGTCAAATGAGGACATTTGATCATAGGTCATACTCATCGTTTAAGCACAAGTGGGGTTACCACTTTTACATAAAGTGTTGTTGTGTTCACACCATTAGAGTTGCTTTAACTCAATTGTTAGAGTAAAGCTCCCCCTAGATGTGAGATCGCCCCTAAGAGGGATGAACTAACCTTGGGTTTTGTCGATGATGAATTCATGTAGGTGTTGAATATGTGGATCCTCTAAGTTGATGTAGATCATTCGGAGCCATCCTTTGGAGTGAGTTGCACTTTCAATACCTACACGGGTTAGTCCCACAAGGAACAAACAAGGATATCCATAGGCATAGAGTGATGCACACACAAGATGATGTCTATGAAAGCTTTAGGTTACCTCGTCCCTTGTCTTACCAACAAGAGGGTTTGTGACTCCTTGAACTAGTGCAAGATGTGGAAGTTGATTGCACTTGTTCTTGCCAAAATGATAAGAGTGAAGTATGTTGGCGGAGTCATCCTCAAGAAATCTCTAGTTCTTCTTCTTAGGGATCCACACCATCTTGATGGGAATCCTCGGAGTTGTAGTTGTACTTGATGAAGTGGAACTTGATGTAGTCTTGGGAACCCACTTGACCAAGGCCTTAGGAGCTTCTTGAAATGCATCAATTTCCTCTTGAAGCTTGTCCTTGCCTTTTTGCTTGTGGTCTTGTGGTGGAAGATCATCTTGAGCTTGTGTCCCTTGGAAAGAAGTAGGATCATACTTCTCTTGTTGAGGAACAAACTTCGTCTTGGGGTATTGATTTTCTTCCCACTCAACTCCATTGGCATTGAACTTTCATTCAAAACCAATACCTTGATTCTTCCGGTGCCTTCCTTGCTTGCGTACAATTTCCTCGAATTGCTTACTCCCTGCAAGGCTCTTGTAAACACCTTTCTCTATAATTCCCTTCAATAAGCTATTTTCTTGCTCAAGTGTAACTTGGCTAAGAGAATCATTAGTGGAATCAAGAGAACTACTAGAAGCAACAACATTGGATTTAGCATGTTTATTGTTACCACTAGAGGAAGAATCTTTCTTGTTCTTGTTACTAGACTTGACTTGAGGCATGTAAGTGGATAAGAGTAAACACTTGGCAATGTAAGAAGAACTTTTTCTTGTGAAGATCATCATTGATTGCCTTTAAGAACTCATGCTCTTGCTCAAGATTGAGCTTTTCAAAACTTAATTTCTCATGAGTCCTTAAAAGTTATCGATGATCTCCTAAGATAGTTTCATGAGCTAACTTAAGAGTGTTTAGTTCTTTAGTTAGAGACTCAATCTTCTCCTTATCATTGTCCTTTGTTTCATCATAGTATTCATCACTATAGTTGTCAACAAGTAAATCATCATCACCTAACAAGTCATCTTCATCACTATTGAAATCAACATACTTGGGGTGTGATACCTTTGGACCTTTGGCCATGAAGCATCTTCCAATTCCTTCATTTGGTGAATCAAATATGTCATAGGAGTTGGTTGACACAAGTGCTAGACAGCAACACCTTCATCTTGAGTATATTCGGAGTCGGAGTGATAGCTTCTCTTAGAGTCATTGTCGGAGTCGGAGCCGGATACCCATTCACCAACATGAGCTTGATGTCTTCGTTTTGTGTAGCTCCTTGATGACCTGTCCTTCCTTTCCGAATCATTGCTTATCCGAGAGGGTCTTCGTTCATATCGATCATCCCTACTCCTTCTCTCCCTTGATGGTGATTCTTCTCTTCTACTTCTTCTCTTGGGAGAATCTTCTCTTCTCTTGTGGGGAGCCGTACACTCATTGGAGTAGTGTCCGGGTCTTCCACAATTGTAGCAGTTTCGCTCTCGAATAGCAGATCTTTTTTCATTGTAGGACCTTTACTTGGAACTTCTCTCTTTGCTTCTATTCTTGTAGAACTTGTTGAAGTTCTTCACCATTAAGCTCAATTCTTCATTGAAGGTTTGTTTCTCACTTGATGATGTGGGGGCTTCACATGAGGCTTTGTAAGCACCACTTGACTTGTTATGGAGCTCCTCCTTATCCTTGAGTGACATCTCATGAGCAACAATTCTTCCAATGACTTCCGTTGGCTTGAGATCTTTGTAATTTGGCATCATTTGGATCAATGTGCATACGGTATCGTATTTTCCATCCAAGGCTCTTAGGATCTTCTTGATGATGAATTTGTCGGTCATCTCTTCACTTCCTAAGCCAGCAATCTCATTTGTGATAAGAGCAATCCTAGAGTACATTTCAGCGACACCTTCACCATCCTTCATTTTGAACTTATCAAGTTGACTTTGAAGCACATCCAACTTGGATTCCTTGACGGAGTCGGTACCTTCGTGCATATCAATCAAAGTATCCCAAATTTCCTTTGCATTCTCAAGACGACTGATTTTGTTGAATTCTTCGGGGCACAATCCGTTGAAGAGGATATCACAAGCTTGAGCATTGTATTGTAGCATCTTCAACTCATCCGCGGTAGCTTCACGATTCGGTTCTCTCCCTTCAAAGAATTCACCTTGCAAGCCAGCACACACAATAGCCCAAACGGCGGGGTTATGTCCAAGAATATGCATTTTCATCTTATGCTTCCAACTAGCAAAATTAGCACCATCAAAGTAAGGACCTCTACGGTGGTAATTTCCCTCGCTAGACACCATACTCTCCTAGGTTGTGAAGCCAAGGCTATGACCACCAAAAGCTATGGAAATCAAAGCAAATGGAGACCAAAGCTCTGATACCACTTATAGGATCGAAAGTATGTCTAGAGGGGGGGGGGTGATTAGACTACTTGACCAAATAAAAATCTAGCCTTTTCCCAATTTTAGTTCTTGGCAGATTTTAGCAACTTTGGATAAGTCAAGCAATCTTTTACACAATTGAAGCAAGCATGCAAAGAGTCTATGAGCAGCGGAAAGTAAAGCATGCAACTTGCAACAATGTAAAGGGAAGGGTTTGGAGAATTCAAACGCAATTGGAGACACAGATGTGTTTGTCGTGGTTCCGATAGGTGGTGCTATCGTACATCCATGTTGATGGAGACTTCAACCCATGAAGGGTAACGGTTGCGCGAGTCCACGGAGGGCTCCACCCACGAAGGGTCCACGAAGAAGCAACCTTGTCTATCCCATCATGGCCATCGCCCACGAAGGACTTGCCTCACTAGCGGTAGATCTTCACGAAGTAGGCGATCTCCTTGCCTTTACAAACTCCTTGATTCAACTCCACAATCTTTGTCGGAGGCTCCCAAATGACACCTAGCCAATCTAGGAGACACCACTCTCCAAGAAGTAACAAATGGTGTGTTGATGATGAACTCCTTGCTCTTGTGCATCAAATGATAGTCTCCCCAACACTCAACTCTCTTTCACAGGATATGGATTTGGTGGAAAGAAGATTTGAGTGGAAAGCAACTTGGGGAAGGCTAGAGATCAAGATTCATATGGAGGGAATGGAATATCTTGGCCTCAACACATGAGTAGGGGGTTCTCTCTCAGAAAATGTGGATTGGAAGTGTAGGTATGTTCTGATGGCTCTCTCCACGAATGAAGAATGGGTGGAGGGGTATATATAGCCTCCACACAAAAACTAACCATTACACACAATTTACCAATCTCGGTGAGACCGAATTGAGAAACTCGGTCGGACCGATTTAGCAAACCTAGTGACCGTTAGGATTTTCGGTGGGACTGAGATGCAACTCGGTAGGACCGATATGGTTAGGGTTAGGGCATAACGTAATCTCGATGTGACTGATTACACAAACTCGGTGGGACCGATTTTGGTAATAAGCTAACCAGAGAGTTGGTCAGGTAAACTCGGTGTGACCGATCGCTCATTTCGGTGGGACCGGAATGTTACAAAAGGGAAACAAAGAGTTTACATTGCAATCTCGGTGGGACTGATAGCTCATCTCGGTAGGACCAAAACGTTACGAATGGAAACAGAGAGATTACAACCCCATCTCGGTGTGACCGAGATCCCTATCGGTGAGACCGATTTGCCTAGGGTTTGTGGCAGTGGCTATGACATCTGAACTCGGTGGCGCCGGATAGAAAGAATCACTGGGGCCGAGTTTGACTTTTGGTTTAGGTCATATGTGGATGTGGGAAGGTAGTTGAGTGTTTTGGAGCATATCACTAAGCACTATGAAGCAAGAACCTCATCAAGCAACACCTCATCCCTCCTTGATAGTATTGGCTTTTCCTATAGACTCAATGTGATCTTGGATCACTAAAATATAAAATGTAGAGTCTTAGCTTTGAGCTTGAGCCAATATTTTTGTCCTTAGTATTTTGAGGGGTCCACTTTCCTCATCCATGCCATGCCATTCATTGAGCTTTTCCTGAAATATTAATCTTGGAATAGCATTAGCTCAATGAGCTATATGTTGTTAGGAATTACCAAAACCACCTAGGGATAGTTGCACTTTCAAAGATGTTTCTTACTACCCATGTAATACAACATAGCTAGTTGGGTACTTGTCTGTTCAAGCACTTATGACCCCTGCGCCAGGTTTCCATGCATACCCTGGTTTTTACATAACCGAGCGGGTATTCGGATACACTCCGGACTATCGGGTCCAGAGGTCAAAGCGAAAAGGTCAGCCATGACAAATGATTTACAATCCGGCTAGGACATCACATATGTCACTTGAAGTACACTGTCACTAAGACTGATTAAATTCTTCTTCTATACCATCCAACAGGCTGTCTAGCTTACAATCCTGTTGGGAATACTTTGTGGCTAATTCTACTTGGTCATACACTAAACTGACGGGGATCTCTTTCCCATCAGGCCCCACAGGTCCGACCTCGGCCATGTGGTTTGGGTCAGCTTTGGTATATCACGTCTTCACCATAGCCCAGGCTTCCCTTGCACCTTGTCGGCAGGCTGATATCTTCCATAATCGGAAGCGCCGCCACGCTCCCTTGAGCTTCTCTATAAGCTCCCCCATGCCTCCTGGCGAGGACGCGGATGGCCAAAAGGCTTGGGCAATACCCTGCATCACCTGCCGAACTTGCTCGTGCAGTTGTGAGAGCTCTAGTAGAAGATCACCCGAAGACCCAGGCATCTCCTCCGTGGGACGACCCGTCAGCATACCTACAGACATAACTCTGTTAGCCGGCTTCTTCGCCGAACTCCTTTAAAAAGTTCGTTCAAGCACTTGCTAAAAATGCCGCGTCGAAGCCGCTTATTCTCCTTCACGGAGTCCGCAAGCTGGGCTCGGACATCTTTTAGTTCCACGTCCAGCCGGATATTGGCGTTTTGGAGATTATTTTTCTCCTGCCTGACTCATGTAAGAACGCGCTCGCCAGCATTTAGCTGTCGATCAACACGTGCCGCATTCACCGCCACGGCCTCTGGATTCACTCCGGGGTCATCTTCAACATCTATTGTTAGATTTGCATGCATGTTGTATACTACCTGGTACCTATATTCTTTGCAATGGGAACAAGTGTTACCAGATGGGGCCCTTCTTGGACTCCTTCAACGCGGCAACAGTGGCCCCTAGCTGGGCCTTGCACTCTTCCAGCTCTTGAGATAGTCGGGAATTCTTCTCTGTAAGAACCTGCACAAATAATGATCCTTAAATCAGTTGCGTCAACTGTTTCAAGTCTCAGGGGCTACTGATACATATAATCGTCAGATTTTCTTACCCGTATATCCCTTACATACTGGTCTATGCCTCTGGCTAGACCATTTTGAGCAGCACAGATGTACGCGTCTCCTGAGTTGAAGGCATCGAATGCCTCTTGGGAGAAACAAGCGTCACAGAGTACGGCCCGATGACGCCTGTGATTCATGGCGCTCTCCACTTCGGAATTTGTAGCGGATACTCTGTCCGCATCCTCTGTAGGAGGAGCATCCGGCGTCCGCCCCGTGTTAGCTTCCGCCTCTATGTCCGGCCCTGGAGCCTGACTGGTGGAGGCGTGATCGGCAGCCTCTCCAGATATAGCATTTTTTCTACTAGGAAACATGGACGTCATTATATTTTAAGAAAGACAACAACCACGGAGCGAGGTTTTGTGTTATACCTCTGCGCCGGCGTCTCCGTCCTGACCGCCTTCCTTTTTGGCCTACCCGACTTCGGTGCCCCTTGTTGGCGAGTCGCTGCGGGTTCGGCATGGCGTCCCGAAGGCCTTCCCTGTAAAACACCATATGTGTACGGTAGGTCAAGTGCGTAAAAGGGGATCCTTTTTGGACGTTGGGACTCCAGTTTTTTCTTACATGCGATGCAGGGAGTAGTCTAGGATAGTCGGCCATTATGGCCACCATGGCGTCATCGCAGCTCAATTGATAGAATTTCCTATCTATCAGCTCCACAAATATGTATGGATCCTCTTCGAGTCCGGGATCGAGGGCCCGGTCATGGTCCTCCGGTTGTGGAGGTGGGCTGTTGACCTCCCTTACAGCTTTTCGCAGTTCCTGCCATGAAACGAGAAGGTGAGTATTTACGACGAAGAATGCGGGAAGGTTGGGAGTAAAGAGTGACAGCTCACCCAGCTTGGAGGGTTGTACATGGAGAATCCATCCCATGGCTTAATACGAATGAACTCCTCTTTCTCTCCCTTGAACAACTCGGATAGAATTTTTGCTAAAGCAGTAGCGGAGTCCGGTGCCTTACGCCCGTAGCGGGTGGCATCATATTCCCCGTTAAAACACCATAGGGGGTGCCCTCGATATTGAAGCGGCTGCACCCCCCGCATTATGCATATTGACATAACCTCGATTATTGTCAATCCTGGTTGAGCCAGCACTTTAATCCGGTCCATCAGGTAAAGGACTTCTTCGTTGTCTTCCTCCTGGGGGCTCCGTGGGCGCCAACTTCGACGTTTCATCAGAAGAGCATTGTTGAACTCGGGAAGACCCCTCCGAACAAGGTCTGGAAGGGGGACGTCCTCCATGTAAAACCACTCTGAAGGCCAGTCTTCGGACGTCTTCTTTGGGGTACCAGACAGGTATCCGGTCTCAGCAATGCGCCATATTTCGGCTCCGCCCACTTGATAAAGTGACCCCTGTGTACGGGGCACAAGGCAGAATAGCCTCTTCCACAGCTCGAAATGAGCCTCACAGCCAAGAAACAGCTCACAAAGGGCAACATCACCAGCGATGTGTAATATGGAAGCAGGGGTGAAATTATGCAACTGGAGGCCATAAAACTCCAGGAGCCCGTGGAGGAACGGATGGATTGGAAATCCAAGTCCCCTTAGTCAGTAAGGGACAAGACATACCCGCTCCCCCTTAGAGGGATTGGGGAAGCTCTCCGCTTGCTCCCCACCATTATAGGTGGCGAGCCTGGCTCGGACGGGGACCATATACACTGGAGGGAGAAATTCCTAGGTCTGCAACTCTACTAATTGGTTGTGCAGGACGGAACACTTCTCCCAATCACCGGGCTTAGGGCTACGGGAGCGGGAGGAGGAGTTGCAATGGTCGGCCATGATGGAATGGATTTTTTCGAGCGCGCTTCAAAGGATTCTCGCTATGGGAGGATGGTGTGGATTGGATCTAAGAATCCCCATCCCTTTAATAGACGATGTATTTACATGGCTAGGGGGCGAATGTAAAAATTCCCTGGCTCCTCACATTCGCTCGGCACGTGAAAGATAGCCCTTATTAGGCGCAGATGCCAAGAAGTGCAACATTTATGGGGAGCCGGACACTACTTAGAAGATATTCAGAATTTGGAGAAAACCCGCCTTGCAATGCCGAAAACAATCTGTGTGCCGGACTCATCGTCATTAAAGCAAGTTCGGCGGCTACTGAGGGAGTCCTGGATTAGGGGTCTCTGGACAGCCGGACTATATCCTTTGGCCGGACTGTTGGATTATGAAGATACAAGATTGAAGACTTCGTCCCATGTCCGGATGGGATTCTCCTTGGCGTGGAAGGCAAGCCAGGCAATACAGATATGTAAATCTCCTCCCTTGTAATCGACCTTGTGTAACCCTAGCCCCCTCCGTTGTCTATATAGGGTTTAGTCCGTAGGACAACATACAATCATACCATGGGCTAGCTTCTAGGGTTTAGCCTCTACGACCTCGTGGTAGATCAACTCTTGTAATACTCATATCATCAAGAACAATCAAGCAGGACGTAGGGTATTACCTCCATCAAGAGGGCCCGAACCTGGGTAAACATCGTGTCCCCTGCCTCCTGTTACCATCCGCCTTAGACGCACAGTTCAGGACCCCCTACCCGAGATCCGCCGGTTTTGACACCGACAGCCATGATTTCTGATCTGAACCTATTATGTTTTCATCAATATATGAGAGTTCTTGATCCTATCTTGCAAGTCTATAGTAACCTATTATGTGTTATGATCCGTTAACCCCGAAGTGACAATAATCAGGATGCTTACCGGTGATTACCGTAGTTTGAGGAGTTCATGTATTCACTATGTGTTAATGCTTTGGTCTGGTACTCTATTAAAAGGAGGCCTTAATATCCCTTAGTTTCCATTAGGACCCCGCTGCCACGGGAGGGTAGGACAAAAGATGTCATGCAAGTTCTTTTCCATAAGCACGTATGACTATATTCGGAATACATACCTACATTACATTGATGAATTGGAGCTAGTTCTGTGTCACCCTAGGGTATGACTTTTACGTGATGAACCACATCCGGCATAATTCTCTATCACCGATCCATTGCCTACGAGCTTTCCATATATTGTTCTTCGCTTATTTACTTTTCTGTTGCTATTGCTATCATCACTACTAAATACCAAAAACATTACTTTTGCTATCATTACCTTTTGCTACCGTTACCACTACTATCATATTAATTTGCTACTAAATACTTTGTTGCATATATTAAGTTTCCAGGTGTGGTTGAATTGACAACTCAGCTGCTAATACTTGAGAATATTCTTTGGCTCCCCTTGTGTCGAATCAACAAATTTGGGTTGAATACTCTACCCTCGAAAACTGTTGCGATCCACCATACTTGTGGGTTATCAAGACTATTTTCTGGTGCCGTTGCTGGGGAGCATAGCTCTATTCTTTGAGTCACTTGGGATTTATATCTGCTTATCATTATGAAGAACTTGAGAGATCCAAAAACCAAGATTTATCCCTCAACTACGAGGGGAGGTAAGGAACTGCCATCTAGCTCTGCACTTGATTCACCTTCTGTTTTGAGTAAGCTTGCGACACCTAAACCTACTTCTGCTATTCGTTCTGATATGTCGCATGTTATTGATGATGACACTTCTGCTATGCGTGATACTTATGACGAAACCACTTCTATGCTTGATACTACTATGCCACTTGGTCCTGGTTGTGTGTGTAGTCCCCAGGATATGATTTATTACTTCTCTGCTAAATATTTCCCTGCCCATAAGAAACAAGCTGCTTTGAGGGATATATATAATTTTGTGCAAATTGAAGAAGAGAGTCTCCCACAAGCTCGGGGGAGGCTTCTCAAGTTACTTAATGCTTTTCCTGATCATCCTCTTAAGAAAAATGAAATACTTGATATCTTTAATAATGGACTAACCGATGCTTCCAGAGATTACATGGATAGTTGTGCTGGTTCTGTTTTCAGGGAAAGAACACCGGATGAAGCTGAAATTCTATTGAATAATATGTTGACAAATGAAAATAATTGGGCACTTCCTGAGCCTATTCCTAAACCAACTCCGAAGAAGAGAGGTGTTCTATTTCTCAGTCCTGAAGATATGCAAGAGGCAAAGAAATCTATGAAAGAAAAAGGTATTAAAGCTGAAGATGTTAAGAATTTACCTACTATTGAAGAAATACATGGTCTTAATTTACCGCCTGTTGAAGAAACATATGATGTTAATCCTTCACCTATTGAATAAACTCATGGTCTTGATAACCCGACACAGGTAGTAAAGGTAAATTCTCTCTATAGATATGATAAAGCTGAAATCCCATTTACTAAGTTTGTTAGCCCATGCTTGGATGAGTTTGATAAATTTATGGTTAAGCAAGAAGACTTCAATGCTTATTTTGGTAGACAATTGAAATACAATTCAAATATGCTTGAACACTTGGGTGATTATATGGCTAATGTCAAAGGTGAACTTAAACTTATTAGTAAACATGCTTCTATGGTTACCACTCAAGTAGAACAAGTACTTAAAGCTCAAAATGATTTGCTTAATGAATTGAATAGTAAGAATAATGATTATGCTGTTAGAGTGGCTACTAGAACTGGTAGAATGATTCAGGAACCTCTGTATCCTGAAGGCCATCCTAAGAGAATTGAGCAAGACTCTCAGAGAAATAATATAGATGCACCTAGTCCTTCTAAAAGGAAGAAAAAGAAAAATGATAGGACTCTGCATGCTTCTAGTGAACCTATTGCTCAACCACCCGAGAATCCAAATGATATTTCTATTTCTGATGCTGAAACACATTCTGGTAATGGACCTGAAACTAGTGATAATGTTAATGATAATGTTCATGATGATGCTCAACCTAGTAATGATAATGATATAGAAATTGAACTTGCTGTTGATCTTGATAACCCACAATCAAAGAATCAATGTTATGATAAGAAAGATTTTGTTTCTAGGAAACATGGCAAAGAAAGAGAACCATGGGTTCAGAAACCCATGCCTTTTCCTCCCAAACCATCGAAGAAAAAGGATGATGAGGATTTTGAGCGCTTTTCTGAAATGATTAGACCTATCTTTTTGCGTATGCGATTAACTGATATGCTTAAAATGAATCCTTATGCTAAGTATATGAAAGAAATTGTTACAAATAAGAGAAAGATACCAGAAGCTGAAATTTCCACCATGCTTGCTAATTATACTTTTAAGGGTGGAATACCAAAGAAACTTGGAGATCCAGGAGTACCCACTATACCATGCTCCATTAAAAGAAACTATGTTAAAACTGCTTTATGTGATATTGGAGCCGGTGTTAGTGTTATGCCTCTCTCTTCATATCGTAGACTTGATTTGAATAAGTTGACACTAACTGAAATATCTTTGCAAATGGCTGATAAATCAACTGCTATATCAGTCGGTATTTGTGAGGATAAACCTGTTGTAGTTGCAAACGTTACTATTTTAACGGACTTTGTTATTCTTGATATTCCCGAGGACGATAGTATGTCTATTATTCTTGGAAGACCCTTTTTGAATACTGTAGGGGCTGTTATTGATTGCACTAAAGGCAATGTCACTTTTCATGTTAATGGTAATGAGCATACGGTACACTTTCTGAGGAAACAACCTCAAGTTCATAGTATCAACTCTATGGGAAAAATTCCATCAATTATATTTGGAGGTTTTGAATTTCCTCTTCCTACTATCAAGAAGAAATATGATATTGTCGGATTTCGGGTTCCGGTAGATCCTTGAGGTTCGAACACAGGGGTGCGCGCGGAGATCTCTCCCCTACCGATCTACGTCCAATCTCCTCGCGTGATCTAAGCTGGAAACAACAAACAACACAAGGGACACGAGGTTTATACTGGTTTGGGCCACCGTTGTGGTGTAATACCCTACTCCAGTGTGTGGTGTGTAGGATTGCCTTAGGGGCTGATGATGAACAGTACAAGGGAAGAACAGCCTCGCGAGAGGTGTTCTTGAGCTGGTGCGATGAACTGCTTGGATGAGTTCAGTCGCCTGTCTCTCTCTCTGCTAGGGCTCTATCAGATCTCTAGATGTCTCTGTCCTCCTCCTCTCTGTGGTGGCTAGCTCTCTTTATAGGGGCCTTGGGCCTCTCCCCAAATAATGAGCAGGAAGGGCGCCAACAATTGGCCATTTTGAAGGGGAACATCTAGTACAAGTTATCCTGACCAAAGGTGTTCTTCGACTGCCAAAAGTACTGGTGATGACGCCGTCTTGGGCTCAACGGTGACCTTCGTCCTGCCGCTCTGCTGGTCTTGGTCTCGTTGCACCGGAATGGCAACCTTTGCCTGATGCCTTGACCTTTGCTTGCCCCTTTTGCACCAAAGGGGAAACAAGGACACTGCGCAAGCCGGCGCCCACCTGGCGCCCGCCTGGTCTTGATCGTCATGCCTTGCGTCACGGGCTCCTCACGAGGTGTCCCTGCATTGATCTCTCCCCCTCATCGTGAGCCTGCCTGATGAGGCTGCCTCTAAGGAAGCTTTATGTCGTCTGCCCCGCGAGGCTTGGCCCCTCACGAGGGTCTTGAGCTTGAGTTGATGAAGATGGGCCGCGCTGGGCCCCCACTTGAGCCACGCCGCAGGCAGGCAAGTCTGGGGTGCCCCGTTCCCAGAACGCCGATAGTAGCCCCCGGGCCCAAGGCACGCCCGGGCTTGTCCTAGCAAGGAAGCGAAGGGGCAAGCGCGAACCGCCGCGGGCCCAAAAAGCCTGCAGCCTCAGGCGCCGCGTGGCGATTGATTGGACGTGGGCGTCTGCACTTCCCCACGACGCCTTGCTGTGCGCCCGGCAAAGCGTACCCGCAGTTGCACACAGTTTTTCCTCCTTTCCGCTGCTCGCCCGCCTCCTACCTTTCCTTCCTCTTCGAGCTCCAGCCTCCGCCGCCAACCCAGCTCGAGTTCTTCCCTCTCTTCACCGCCATGGGGCCGACGAAGAGAGGAAGGGGAAAGAAGCCCGCGCGTTCACCCCGCACACCTCCGGCGGCGGCCCCCGCCGTTGCTCGGTCGATCATACTCAATCCAAAAGCTTTGAACAAGGTCCGCTCTGCCCTTGCCACGATCTTCAATGAGTGCGGCAGGACCACAGTCTGGCCTGCGTCCCATGCCTCCCTTGATAGGATCATCACGGAGGTCCGATTCTTCGCCGATGTCATATGGGCGGGTCTGGTTCCCCCCTTTTCTGCCTTCTTCAATGCGGTGCTCTCCCATTATCAGATCTGCATGATGCACCTTGGGCCGGAGTCCATTACTCTTCTGGCTGTCTTTGCTTTTGTTTGTGAGGTGATGACAGGCATTCCTACTTCCGTTGCCCTGCTGCGCCACTTCTTTTCCTTGCACCTGAGCGACCCCACTCAGTGCTCAGGGTGTGTGAGCTTCTTCGCCGTGCCAGAGACGACCGCTTTAGGGATCGACTTCGGCCTTCCTTCTCCTGAGGCCAGGTTCAGAGAGCGGTGGTTGTACGTGGACGTCGGAGTGCCCAACCCTTTGCTCTCCCATCCGACCTCGCCTGCTGTTCCCAACCCAGGCTGGGATCATGAGGTGCTTGCGAGCCCCCGGCTCGCCTTCGTCTGGCGCCGCTTTCAGAGTTTGAGGGTGCTCAATGTGTCAGCGCCCAAGGTGGTGAAGGAGTTCCTCCAATGTTGCATTGCTCCTCTCCAACACCACTCTCGCCGGATGTGGGACTTTGCGGGGCATAGAGACCGCATGCGGCTTCAGGAGGAGGACTTGGTGCCTGAAGTGCTGCGGACGGTGCTCAGGGTCTTGACTGGCGATCCTTCCCCAGGCAGCCTTCGGAGCAATGGTGTCCTCTTGTATCTTTGCTCCGGCAGGGCCGATTTTGTGAGGCAGATGCCCAGCTTCGACGAGTGGGGACTGCACCCGGCTGGCTTCATGGGGCCCCGTGAGAACCCAGCCGCCGTGGTTGCTTCCCCTGCCGCCCACAGTGGTCCTTCCTCGGGCGACAGGGCGGGGAGACGAGAACCGGCGGGAGTTGAGGCGACCGACATTGAGGTGCCGACGCCGCGAGAAGCCTCGAAGGCGGCGTCTCCTGAGGCCCGCCCTGGAGCGGCGGCAGGTGCGGAGTCGAGGCCTATGGTTCCTGAGGCCGGGGCTCCCAAGGACCCAACCGTTCCTCGTGAGGCGATGCCTGATGGCGCTCCCCAGGCCGACTCCTCCAGCGTTGATTATCTTGATGCTTCTTCCGCACCAGAGACCGACCCCTGCGCCGAGCGCTTAGGTCAGTTCCGTGTAGACTTCGTGGCCCTCCGCAAGAGAAAGGAGGCCTTGGGTGGTGACGACCGCCCTTGCCGCTTGTTGAAGTGCAGGAAGTACTTTGCCATGGACGAGTAAGTCTTCTTCTTTCTTTGCTCATTTACTTTGCTATCCCTGCGACTAATTGTGGCCCTTTCAGGTCCTGCCCTGCGAGACTCGCCGAGTCAGCCCGGGAGCCATCCCCCCAAGCTTCGCCTTCTCCACTGGCCTTGGGCTCACCGAGCTCGAGCGACACCCCTGCTGCTAGACCGGTTGGTGGAGCGGTCCGTTCCATAGGGCACTTCGAGCCTCCGCGCCCGCTGTCCTTTCTTCATGAGTCCTCCTGGGGCACATCCGGCTTGCCCCGCGTTCCTCCTCTGATCATAGATGATGAATGGCTGAAGTCTGTCTTTGGCTCCTCCTCCGTGGGTGGATCGATGCCAGGCCGGATTCCCAGAGAGGTTCGTTCAGCGATGGCTAGGGCGCCAGCCCCCAGCTCCGCGCCGGGAGGGGGCTTGCCGCCTCGGGGCCCTCCGCATGCTCCGGTGGAAGAGGGTGATGCAGATGACATGCTCAGGCGCGTCCAGGAGCGACGCGCCCTTCGCGAAGAGTTCCTCCAGAGGGCAGCGGATGCGGTGAGCCGGATCAGGGCAGAGCTTGCTGACGAGTATGCGCACCTCGAGGCCGAAGGTTTGCGCCTTGCTGAGGAGAGGTGCAAACTTCACCAACGTGATCTCGACAACGCGAAGGCTGAAGCATCGATGGTAGCTTCGCAGGAGGCCCGCTCCCAGGCCGTTGAGGAGGCTCGGGAGGAAGACCAACGGCGCAAGGATGCGGAGGAGCGCGCACGGGAGCTCCAAGCCTGGAGCAACTCCCTGGAGCAGCAAGTGGAATTGCGCCAGGCGGCCCTTGAGTCGATGGGGGGCCCTCTGTTGATCGAACGGAGCTTTTGAAGCGCGATGAGGCGCTGATGCTGGACGCCGCCGAGTGCAATCTTGACCTTGAGCGGTTGGAGACGAGGGAGCGCTTGGTGGCTCGGCCGGAGGATGACGTTGCCGCGTGTAGGATTGGAAGTATGTCTAGAGGGGGGGTGATTAGACTACTTGACCAAATAAAAACTTAACCTTTTCCCAATTTTAGTTCTTGGCAGATTTTAGCTAATTTAGGACAAGTCAAGCAATCGTCACATAATTCAAGCAAGCATGCAAAGAGTATATAGGCAGCGGAAAGTAAAGCATGCAACTTGCGAGAATGTAAAGGGAAGGGTTTGGAGAATTCAAATGCAATTGGAGACACGGATGTTTTTCCCGTGGTTCGGATAGGTGGTGCTATCCTACATCCACGTTGATGGAGACTTCAACCCACGAAGGGTAATGGTTGCGCGAGTCCACACAGGGCTCCACCCAAGGGTAACGGTTGCGCGAGTCCACACAGGGCTCCACCCACGAAGGGTCCACGAAGAAGCAACCACCCACAAAGGGTCCATGAAGAAGCAACCTTGTCTAGCCCACCATGGCCATCACCCACACAGGACTTGCCTCACTAGCGGTAGATCTTCACGAAGTAGGCGATCTCCTTGCCCTTACAAACTCCTTGGTTCAACTCCACAATCTTGTCGGAGGCTCCCAAGTGACACCTAGCCAATCTAGGAGACACCACTCTCCAAGAAGTAACAAATGGTGTGTAGGTAATGAACTCCTTGCTCTTGTGCTTCAAATGATAGTCTCCCCAACACTCAACTCTCTCTCATAGGATTTGGATTTGGTGGAAAGAGGGTTTGAGTGGAAAGCAACTTGGGAAGGCTAGAGATCAAGATTCATATGGTAGGAATGGAATGTCTTGGTCTCAACACATGAGTAGGTGGTTCTTTCTCAGAACATATGAGTTGGAATGGTGTGTGTGTTCTGATGGCTCTCTCATCGAATGAGAAGGAGGTGGAGGGGTATATATAGCCTCCACACAAAATCCAACCGTTACACAGTTTTCCAATCTCGGTGGGACCGAATCAATAAGCTCGGTCGGACCGAAAATGTAAACCTAGTGACCGTTAGTGATTTTCGGTGGGAGTGACATGCAACTCGGTAGGACCGATATGGTTAGGGTTTGGGCATAACGTAATCTCGGTGAGACCGATTACACAAACTCGGTGAGACTGAATTTGGTAATTAGCTAACCAGAGAGTTGGTCAGGCAAACTCGGTGGGACCGATTTGCTCTTTCGGTGAGACCGAGTGGAACTCAGTGAGACCGAAAAGTTACAAAGGGGAAACACTGAGTTTACATTGCAATCTCGGTGGGACCGATTCGCTCTTTCGGTGGGACTGAAAAGTTACGAAAGGGAAACAGAGAGTTTGCAACCCCATCTCGGTGAAACCGAGATCCCTATCGGTAGGACCGAATTGCTAGGGTTTGGCAGTGGCTAATGACAAGTGAAACTCGGTGGTGCCGGATAGGAAGAATCGGTAGGACCGAGTTTGGCTTAGGGTTTAAGCCATATGTGGATATGGGAAAGTAGTTGAGGGTTTTGGAGCATATCACTAAGCACATGAAGCAAGAGGCTCATTAAGCAACACCTCATCCCTCCTTGATAGTATTGGCTTTTCCTATGGACTCAATGTGATCTTGGATCACTAAAATATAAAATGAAGAGTCTTGAGCTTTTGAGCTTGAGCCAATCCTTTGTCCTTAGCATTTTGAGGGTTCCACTTTCACATCCATGCCATGCCAATCATTGAGCTTTCCTGAAATAATCATCTTGTAATAGCATTAGCTCAATGAGCTATATGTTGTTATGAATTACCAAAACCACCTAGGGATAGTTTCACTTTCAATCTCCCCCTTTTTGGTAATTGATGACAACATATAGATCAAAGCTTCGACAAATGATAATAAGCATGAAATATATCGTCGCTTTGAGAAGTATGTGATAAGTAAGAGCTCCCCCTAAATTTGTGCATATTTAAAATTTGCTTTGGACTGCAAATGCACAAAGAGTTAGAGTCATGGGTTACTCTTCCATGTCACATACATCTTGGTGGAGCGCTTAAAATGATAAGAATGAAATACATGCACTCATCACCAAGAATAATGAATGATCACATAAGATAGATAAGATAATAGCATTAAGCAAGCATTAAGTGTAGCTTATGATCAAACACATGATCATCAATGTCTCACAAGCATAGTATCTCAAGCACTCAAAAGCAAACAAGTTTGAAAAACAACCACCAAATAAAGCAAGAGAAAAAAGCAACACTCTCTCTCTCGAAGCCTATGATCTATACATCTTCTCCCCCTTTGGCAACAAGTTACCAAAAAGTTCCTAGAAAATGCATAGCACTAGATCGACGCTCAGGCTTGATCTTCAGGTGGTGGCGGAGTCCGGATCACTCCAAGGACGAAGGCTTCGGTAGATGCTGAAGTAGTCGCTGGAGTTGGAGCTGAAGTAGATGCTGGAGCTGGTGGAATTGAAGCTATAGCTGGTGCTGAAGTGGTGGCTCTTGTGTCAGCAATTGGCACGGCAGATGACCTCGGGCCTCGTGGCACTCTGGCAAAGGTATGAGTGGTAGTCCTGCCTCTCCTCTCCTGCATGTCCTCCTGGAGCTGCTCCACTGGAGACTGAACTTCTGTTACCTTGACATCCAAGTCATAGAACTTCTGTTCCATGATTCTTTCTAGGCTCTGCTGATTTTGAGTGAGAGTGGCCAGACTTTGCTCAATCCTCAGTGTGGATGCAATCAAGTAACCAAGCTGCTCTTGTTTAGTCTTCAAGAAGTATTCAGATGCCTCCTCTTGGGTAGGCATCTTGGCAGCTTTCTCCTTCCTTGCCTTCTCCTTCTTTGCAAATGCTTGGGCAGATGATGGCTCGTTCTCAGTCATGACAACTTGATTGTCCTCGAAATCTGGACGGATGGGCAAATGTTCCTTGTCCAATAAATATATGCCCGTGCCCATCTTGGAGTTGATGAGCTCCTGAATCTGAGGGGCATATCCGCAGCTCCTCTTCTGGTCTGCTGCAGTCCTCTTGATAGTTTCCACTATGAGGCTCATCACCTTGAACTTCTGAGGCACATCAAACACATGTAGCAAGTTGATAGCATGGCCTCTGATCATCTTGTGATCTCCAGACTTGGGCAGTAAGGTGTGCCTTAGTATCCAATTGATCGTCGGGAGTCCTGACAGAAGGTAATGCACAGAGCCAAACTTGAAGGTGTTAAGAGCTTCATTGGGAATTCCCTTGTACATATTGGACATGGAGTTGTGGTCCATCTTCTTCTTGGCATAGATATCCAAGTCCTCATCTTGCTCCTCTGGGGCCTTAATGATCTGTGCCCACTCAGCCACTGTAGATTGGTACCTTGTACCCTCAGACATCCATGTGATCCTCCCATCTGGATAAAAGTGAGTCGTGGAGTAGAACTGCATGATAAGCTCCTCGTTCCACTTTGTGAGCTTCTGCCCAACAAATTCAACTACTCCACAATGAAGCTGTCATATACTCCTGGGTAGTGTTCCTCCTTCTCCTTGATGTATGTCCAGTCAACCCAACGCATATCACAGACAATGGGCTTCTTATCTAACAGCACAGTCTCATAGAAATCCTGCTGCTCCTTGATGTGAAACCTGTAGTCCACGGCAGTCCTTCTCCTTGAAGCATACGGGTCTGCTTCTCTCCACTTCCTTAGCCCTGAATCTCTCCTGAGCTTCATGTCCTCAGCCACAGGATGAGCATCGTTGTGGTCTGGGATCTTGGGCTTTAGCTTCCTTAGGACATTTTCTTCCTCTTCTTCAGCAACAGTCTCAGGCACTGGGGCCTTGTTCTTTTCACCTACAGGAATGCTCCTTGTATTCCTCTTTGGTTTTGGCTTGGAGGCAGCTTTGGGCATAGATGCAGTAGCCCCTGACCTTATGGCATCACCCATTAGCTTGGGTGCCTTGGGCGCTAGTGCAGCTACCTCTTCTTCCTCTTCTTCTTCCATGATGGAAGCTTTGCCAAGCACTCTAGCCACAGTCTTCTTCACCCTTTCCTTTCTTTTCTTGCCCTCAGCTGCAACTGGCTCTTGGGGAGTGGGCTTCTCAGTTGAGGCTCTAGCCTTTGACATAGGCTGCCTGCCTACTGGCCTTTTGATTTTCAGACCTGGCTTAGTGCCTTGAGCTGGCTCAATTCTCTTGGAAGTGGCCTCTTCCTCTGCCACATAGTCCTCATCTTCAGAGTCTGAAGTTTTCTTCTTCCTTTGTCTCGTGGCAGCCTTTGGCAAATTGCTAGGAGTGCTCCTGCTGCCTTCATCAGATGAACTGGAGGGACTAGTGCCCTCACTCATCACCACTTGCTGCTCTGACATATTTTGGCTATCACTTTGATCAGACATGCTGCAAACTGACTGCTGACCCTGTGAATAGATTATAGATGAGGTAGAAAGGATGAGCATCACAAAATGCAGAGATTTTTGCAAAAAGAAAGATCCAAAAACTTAGTTTTAGTTTCTCACTGAAATCATCTCGGATCTACCGATTTTCAAACTCGGTGATACCGAAGCAATTTTGGAACCTAAACTAGTGAACTCGGTAGGACCGAGTCACAGTTCGGTGGCACCGAGACTGCTAGGGTTTCACTAATTTCAAAAATCGGTCACACCGATAAGTAATTCTCGGTCAGACTGAGTCTCACTTGTGCAATGGCATAAGCCAAATCGGTGGGACCAAGTTTTTCAACTCGGTGGGTCCGAGATAGTTTCAGCGGAAACCTAAACCTAGAATTTTTGAATCAAACCTAATCTACGGGCGTTTTGACTGGATAGAAGTTTCTCAAACGTGGCAAGAATCAATATGATCACAATGTGCTAGGAATCAGATTGAGGAATAGCACAGACATCAAGTCCATACCCTAGTTCGGCGGGTACTTGCTACGGCGGCAACGGCAGGGCAGAATTCCCGTTGACGGTGATGGATACCAGCGACTGGAGGCTGCTGGCGGTGAGAAGACGATCCGAAGACCTCGAGGGCAGAGCAGGCTATTGCACGGGCGAAGGGGTTCGGAGAAATTTCCAAATTTTGCCCGTGACTATATATAGCCCGACCCTGTCGGTGTGACCGAGTGGAACGACTCGGTGGCACCGAGATTCATAACTGCGTGCAGTTACTGAAACTCGGTGTGACCGAAAGGTTCAAATCGGTTGCACCAAGATCGAAAACCTAGATCAACTTAATGAACTCGGTAGGACCGAAAGTGGAGTATCAATCAGACCGAGAATCATAAAGAGGTTTTGGAAGTTTAAGTCTATGACGAATCGGGGACTCCGAGCGCTCCTCACACAGAGTGGTTTGAATCTGACTTGATCAAATTTTGTGATGCAGCATGAATAGAGTATGAGATGAGAAAAGCATAGATAGCTAGAGGAGGTTCTTAGGCATTCTTGTCCATCCACTTGGCAAAAAGAAATAAAACCGAACAATCAAAACAACAAGTGGATGTCCTCGAACGAGTAAAATATGCAACCAGCATGCTCACACAATAAGATGGCAAATGAAATATGTGACAAGGCATGCACAACCAATACTAGCATCTATCAAGCAATTTGCGATGACTAGGTCATCTATGTATGAGTATATTGACTTAGGAGTCAAGTGAGAACACTTGATCATAGGTCATACTCATCGTTTAAGCTCAAGTGGGGTTACCACTTCTACATAAAGCATTGTTGTGTTCACATCTTTAGAGTTGCTTTAGCACAAGTCTTAGAGTAAAGCTCCCCCTAGATGTGATATCCCCCCTTAAGAGGGATGAACTAACCTTGGGTTTTGTCGATGATGACTTCATGTAGATATTGAAGATGTGGATGCTCAATGTTGATGTAGATCTCTTGGAGCTATCCATTTGAGTGAATTGCACTTTCAATACCTACATGGGTTAGTCCCACAAGGAACAAACAAGGATATCCATAGACATAGAGTGATGCACACAAAAGATGATGTCCATGAAAACTTTTAGGTTACCTTGTCCCTTGTCTTACCAACAAGAGGGTTTGTGACTCCTTGAACTAGTGCAAGATGTGGAAGTTGATTGCACTTATTCTTGCCAAAATGATAAGAGTGAAGTATGTTGGCGGAGTCACCCTCAAGAACTCTCTAGTTCTTCTTCTTTTGGATCCACATCATCTTGATGGGAATCCTTGGAGTTGTAGTCGTACTTGATGAAGTGGAGCTTGAAGTAGTCTTGGGAATCCACTTGACTAAGGTCTTCGGAGCTTCTTCAAATGCATCAATTTCCTCTTGAAGCTTGTCCTTGCCTTTTTGCTTGTAGTCTTGTGGTGGAAGATCATCTTGAGCTTGTGTCCCCTTAAAAGAAGTATCATACTTCTCTTGTTGAGGGACAAACTTTGTCTTAGGGTATTGATCTTCTTCCCACTCAACTCCATTGGCATTGAACTTTTGTTCAAAACCAACACCTTGATTCTTCCGGTGCATTCCTTGCTTGCGCACAATTTCCTCGAATTGCTTACTCCTGGCAAGGCTTTTGTACACTCCTTTCTCTATAATTCCCTTCAATAAACTATTTTCTTGCTCAAGTGTAACTTGGCTAAGAGAATCATTAGTGGAATCAAGAGAACTACTAGTAGCAACAATATTGGATTTAACATGATCATTGTTACTGCTAGAGGAAGAATCTTTCTTGTTAGACTTGACTTGAGGCATGTAAGTGGATAAGAGTAAACGCTTGGCAATGTAAGAGGAACTTTTCTTGCAGAGATCATCATTGATTGCTTTTAAGAACTCATGCTCTTGCTCAAGATTGAGCTTTTCAAAGCGTAATTTCTCATGAGCTCTTAAAAGTTCTCGATGATCTTCGAAGATAGTGTCATGAGCTAACTTAAGAGTTTTTAGTTCTTTAGTTAGAGCCTCAATCTTTTCCTTATCATTGTCATTCGTTTTATCTTGATTTGCATGTTTAATTGACACTTCATCATAGTATTCATCACTAGAGTTTTCAACAAGAAAATCATCACCTAACAAGTCATCTTCATCACTATTTAAATCAACATACTCGGGGTGTGTTACCTTAGGACCTTTGGCCATGAAGCATCTTCCAATTCCTTCATTTGGCGAGTCAAATATGTCGTAGGAGTTGGTTGACACAAGTGCTAGACCGGCAACACCTTCATCTTGAGTATCTTCGGAGTCGGAGTGGCTGTCGGAGTCGGAGCCGGATACCCATTCACCAACATGCGCTTGATGTCTTCGTCTTGTGTAGCTCCTTGATGATTTTTCCTTCCTTTCCGAATCCTTGCTTCTCCATGAGTATCTTCGTTCATAATGATCATCTCTACTCCTTCTCTCTCTTGGTGATGATTCTTTGCTTCTTCTTTTTGGACAATCTTCTCTTCTCTTGTAGGGAGCCGTACACTCATTGGAATAGTGTCCAGGTCTTCCACAATTGTAACAGTTTCGCTCTCGACTAGAAGATCTTTTTGAAGGAAATATGCCCTAGAGGCAATAATAAAGTTATTATTTATTTCCTTATAATCATGATAAATGTTTATTATTCATGCTAGAATTGTATTTACCGGAAACATAATACATGTGTGAATACATAGACAAACAGAGTGTCACTAGTATGCCTCTACTTGACTAGCTCGTTAATCAAAGATGGTTATGTTTCCTAACCATGAACAATGAGTTGTTATTTGATTAACGAGGTCACATCATTAGTAGAATGATCTGATTGACATGACCCATTCCATTAGCTTAGCACCCGATCGTTTAGTATGTTGCTATTGCTTTCTTCATGACTTATACATGTTCCTATGACTATGAGATTATGCAACTCCCGTTTACCGGAGGAACACTTTGGGTACTACCAAACGTCACAACGTAACTGGGTGATTATAAAGGAGTACTACAGGTGTCTCCAATGGTCGATGTTGGGTTGGCGTATTTCGAGATTAGGATTTGTCACTCCGATTGTCGGAGAGGTATCTCTGGAAATGATATAGAATTTCTGGATAGCATAAAGGGATACTTGAATAAAAGTTTTTCAATGAAAGACCTCGGTGAAGCTGCTTACATATTAGGCATTAAGATCTATAGAGATAGATCAAGACGCTTAATTGGACTTTCACAAAGCACATACCTTGACAAAATTTTGAAGAAGTTCAAAATGGATCAAGCAAAGAAAGGGTTCTTGCCTGTGTTACAAGGTGTGAAATTGAGTAAGACTCAATGCCCGACCACTGCAGAAGAAAGAGAGAATATGAAAGATGTTCCCTATGCATCAGCCATAGGCTCTATCATGTATGCAATGCTGTGTACCAGACCTGATGTGTGCCTTGCTATAAGTTTAGCAGGGAGGTACCAAAGTAATCCAGGAATGGATCACTGGACAGCGGTCAAAAACATCCTGAAATACCTGAAAAGGACTAAGGATATGTTTCTCGTATATGGAAGTGACAAAGAGCTCATCGTAAAAGGTTACGTTGATGCAAGCTTTGACACTGATCCGGATGATTCTAAATCGCAAACCGGATACGTGTTTACATTAAACGGTGGAGCTGTCAGTTGGTGCAGTTCTAAACAAAGCATCGTAGCGGGATCTACATGTGAAGCGGAATACATAGCTGCTTCGGAAGCAGCAAATGAAGGAGTCTGGATGAAGGAGTTCATATCCGATCTAGGTGTCATACCTAGTGCATCGGGTCCAATGAAAATCTTTTGTGACAATACTGGTGCAATTGCCTTGGCAAAGGAATCCAGATTTCACAAAAGGACCAAACACATCAAGAGACGCTTCAACTCCATCCGGGATCTAGTCCAGGTGGGAGACATAGAGATTTGCAAGATACATACGGATCTGAATGTTGCAGACCCGTTGACTAAGCCTCTTCCACGAGCAAAACATGATCAGCACCAGAGCTCCATGGGTGTTAGATTCATTACAGTGTAATCTAGATTATTGACTCTAGTGCAAGTGGGAGACTGAAGGAAATATGCCCTAGAGGCAATAATAAAGTTATTATTTATTTCCTTATAATCATGATAAATGTTTATTATTCATGCTAGAATTGTATTTACCGGAAACATAATACATGTGTGAATACATAGACAAACAGAGTGTCACTAGTATGCCTCTACTTGACTAGCTCGTTAATCAAAGATGGTTATGTTTCCTAACCATGAACAATGAGTTGTTATTTGATTAACGAGGTCACATCATTAGTAGAATGATCTGATTGACATGACCCATTCCATTAGCTTAGCACCCGATCGTTTAGTATGTTGCTATTGCTTTCTTCATGACTTATACATGTTCCTATGACTATGAGATTATGCAACTCCCGTTTACCGGACGAACACTTTGGGTACTACCAAACGTCACAACGTAACTGGGTGATTATAAAGGAGTACTACAGGTGTCTCCAATGGTCGATGTTGGGTTGGCGTATTTCGAGATTAGGATTTGTCACTCCGATTGTCGGAGAGGTATCTCTGGGCCCTCTCGGTAATACACATCACATAAGCCTTGCAAGCATTACAACTAATATGTTAGTTGTGAGATGATGTATTACGGAACGAGTAAAGAGACTTGCCGGTAACGAGATTGAACTAGGTATTGGATACCGACGATCGAATCTCGGGCAAGTAACATACCGATGACAAAGGGAACAACGTATGTTGTTATGCGGTCTGACCGATAAAGATCTTCGTAGAATATGTAGGAGCCAATATGGGCATCCAGGTCCCGCTATTGGTTATTGACCAGAGACGTGTCTCGGTCATGTCTACATTGTTCTCGAACCCGTAGGGTCCGCACGCTTAAAGGTTACGATGACAGTTATATTATGAGTTTATGCATTTTGATGTACCGAAGGTTGTTCGGAGTCCCGGATGTGATCACGGACATGACGAGGAGTCTCAAAATGGTCGAGACATAAAGATTGATATATTGGAAGCCTATGTTTGGACATCGGAAGTGTTCCGGGTGAAATCGGGATTTTACCGGGTTACCGGGAGGTTACCGGAACCCCCCAGGAACCATATGGGCCTTCATGGGCCTTAGTGGAAAGGAGAAAGGGGCAGCCCAAGGGGGCTGCACGCCTCCCCCCTTCCCCTAGTCCTATTAGGACTAGGAGAGGTGGCCGGCCACCCCTCTCCCTCTTTCCCCCTTGGGAATCCTAGTTGGAATAGGATTGGAGGGGAGTCCTACTCCCGGTAGGAGTAGGACTCCTCCTGCGCCTCCTCCTCCTGGCCGGCGCCTCCTCCCCCCTTGGCTCCTTTATATACGGAGGCAGGGGCACCTCTAAACACACAAGTTGACACAAGTTGATCCACGTGATCGATTCCTTAGCCGTGTGCGGTGCCCCCTGCCACCATATTCCTCGATAATACTGTAGCGGAGTTTAGGCGAAGCCCTGCTGCTGTAGTTCATCAAGATCGTCACCACGCCGTCGTGCTGACGGAACTCTTCCCCGACACTTTGCTGGATCGGAGTCCGGGGATCGTCATCGAGCTGAACGTGTGCTCGAACTCGGAGGTGCCGTAGTTTCAGTGCTTGATCGGTTGGATCGTGAAGACGTACGACTACTTCCTCTACGTCGTGTCATCGCTTCCGCAGTCGGTCTGCGTAGGGTACGTAGACAATACTCTTCCCCTCGTTGCTATGCATCACATGATCTTGCGTGTGCGTAGGAAATTTTTTGAAATTACTACGAAACCCAACAGTGGTATCCGAGCCTAGGTTAATGATGTTGATGTTATATGCACGAGTAGAACACAAGTAAGTTGTGGACGATACAAGTCATACTGCCTACCAGCATGTCATACTTTGGTTCGGCGGTATTGTTGGACGAGACGACCCGGACCAACCTTACGCGTACGCTTACGCGAGACCGGTTCCCTCGACGTGCTTTGCACAAAGATGGCTTGCGGGCGACTGCCTCTCCAACTTTAGTTGAACCAAGTATGGCTACGCCTGGTCCTTGCGAAGGTTAAAACGGAGTCTATTTGACAAACTATCGTTGTGGTTTTGATGCGTAGGTGAGATTGGTTCTTACTTAAGCCCGTAGCAGCCACGTAAAACATGCAACAACAAAGTAGAGGACGTCTAACTTGTTTTTGCAGGGCATGTTGTGATGTGATATGGTCAAGGCATGATGCTGAATTTTATTGTATGAAATGATCATGTTTTGTAACCAAGTTATCGGCAACTGGCAGGAGCCATATGGTTGTCGCTTTATTGTATGCAATGCAATCGCGATGTAATGCTTTACTTTGTTACTAAACGATAGTGATAGTCGTGGAAGCATAAGATTGGCGAGACGACAACGATGCTACGATGGAGATCAAGGTGTCGCGCCGGTGACGATGGTGATCATGACGGTGCTTCGGAGATGGAGATCACAAGCACAAGATGATGATGGCCATATCATATCACTTATATTGATTGCATGTGATGTTTATCTTTTTATGCATCTTATCTTGCTTTGATTGACAGTAGCATTATAAGATGATCTCTCACTAAATTATCAAGAAGTGTTCTCCCTGAGTATGCACCGTTGCCAAAGTTCGTCGTGCCCAGACACCACGTGATGATCGGGTGTGATAAGCTCTACGTCCATCTACAACGGGTGCAAGCCAGTTTTGCACACGCAGAATACTCAGGTTAAACTTGACGAGCCTAGCATATGCAGATATGGCCTCGGAACACGGAGACCGAAAGGTCAAGCGTGAATCATATAGTAGATATGATCAACATAACGATGTTCACCATTGAAAACTACTCCATCTCACGTGATGATCGGTTATGGTTTAGTTGATTTGGATCACGTGATCACTTAGAGGATTAGAGGGATGTCTATCTAAGTGGGAGTTCTTTAGTAATATGATTAATTGAACTTAAAATTTATCATGAACTTAGTCCCTGATAGTATCTTGCTTGTTTATGTTGATTGTAGATAGATGGCTCGTGCTGTTGTTCCGTTAAATTTTAATGCGTTCCTTGAGAAAGCAAAGTTGAAAGATGATGGTAGCAATTACACGGACTGGGTCCGTAACTTGAGGATTATCCTCATTGCTGCACAGAAGAATTACGTCCTGGAAGCACCGCTGGGTGCCAGGCCTGCTGCTGGAGCAACGCCAGATGTTATGAACGTCTGGCAGAGCAAAGCTGATGACTACTCAATAGTTCAGTGTGCCATGCTTTACGGCTTAGAATCGGGACTTCAACGACGTTTTGAACGTCATGGAGCATATGAGATGTTCCAGGAGTTGAAGTTAATATTTCAAGCAAATGCCCGGATTGAGAGATATGAAGTCTCCAATAAGTTCTATAGCTGCAAGATGGAGGAGAACAGTTCTGTCAGTGCGCATATACTCAAAATGTCTGGGTATAATAATCACTTGATTCAATTGGGAGTTAATCTTCCGGATGATTGCGTCATCGACAGAATTCTCCAATCACTGCCACCAAGCTACAAGAGCTTCGTGATGAACTATAATATGCAAGGGATGAACAAGACTATTCCCGAGCTCTTCGCAATGCTGAAAGCTGCGGAGGTAGAAATCAAAAAGGAGCATCAAGTGTTGATGGTTAACAAAACCACTAGTTTCAAGAAAAAGGGCAAAGGAAAGAAGAAAGGGAACTTCAAGAAGAACAGCAAGCAAGTTGCTGCTCAAGATAAGAAACCCAAGTCTGGACCTAAGCCTGAAACTGAGTGCTTCTACTGCAAGCAGACTGGTCACTGGAAGCGGAACTGCCCCAAGTATTTGGCGGATAAGAAGGATGGCAAGGTGAACAAAGGTATATATGATATACATGTTATTGATGTGTACCTTACTAGAGCTCGCATTAGCACCTGGGTATTTGATACTGGTTCTGTTGCTAATATTTGCAACTCGAAACAGGGACTACAGAATAAGCGGGCACTGGCAAAGGACGAGGTGACGATGCGCGTGGGAAACGGTTCCAAAGTCGATGTGATCGCGGTCGGCACGCTACCTCTACATCTACCTTCGGGATTAATATTAGACCTAAATAATTGTTATTTGGTGCCAGCGTTGAGCATGAACATTATATCTGGATCTTGTTTAATGCGAGACGGTTATTCATTTAAATCAGAGAATAATGGTTGTTCTATTTATATGAGTAATATCTTTTATGGTCATGCACCCTTGAAGAGTGGTCTATTCTTACTGAATCTCGATAGTAGTAATACACATATTCATAATGTTGAAACCAAAAGATGCAGAGTTGATAATGAAAGTGCAACTTATTTGTGGCACTATCGTTTAGGTCATATCGGTGTAAAACGCATGAAGAAAACTCCATACTAATGGACTTTTGGAACCACTTGATTATGAATCACTTGGTACTTGCGAACCGTGCCTCATGGGCAAGATGACTAAAACACCGTTCTCCGGTACTATGGAGAGAGCAACAGATTTGTTGGAAATCATACATACCGATGTATGTGGTCCGATGAATATTGAGGCTCGTGGCGGATATCGTTATTTTCTCATCTTCACAGATGATTTGAGCAGATATGGATATACCTACTTAATGAAGCATAAGTCTGAAACATTTGAAAAGTTCAAAGAATTTCAGAGTGAAGTTGAAAATCATCATAACAAGAAAATAAAGTTTCTACGATCTGATCGTGGAGGAGAATATTTGAGTTACGAGTTTGGTGTACATTTGAAAAACTGTGGAATAGTTTCACAACTCACGCCACCCGGAACACCACAGCGCAATGGTGTGTCCGAACGTCGTAATCGTACTTTACTAGATATGGTGCGATCTATGATGTCTCTTACAGATTTACCGCTATCATTTTGGGGTTATGCTTTAGAGACGGCCGCATTCACGTTAAATAGGGCACCATCAAAATCCGTTGAGACGACGCCTTATGAACTATGGTTTGGCAAGAAACCAAAGTTGTCGTTTCTTAAAGTTTGGGGCTGCGATGCTTATGTGAAAAAGCTTCAACCTGATAAGCTCGAACCCAAATCGGAGAAATGTGTATTCATAGGATACCCAAAGGAAACTGTTGAGTACACCTTCTATCACAGATCCGAAGGCAAAACATTCGTTGCTAAGAATGGATCATTTCTAGAGAAGGAGTTTCTCTCGAAAGAAGTGAGTGGGAGGAAAGTAGAACTTGACGAGGTAACTGTACCTGCTCCCTTACTGGAGAGTAGTTCATCACAGAAAACTGTTTCAGTGACACCTACACCGGTTAGTGAGGAAGCCAATGATAATGATCATGAAACTTCAGATCAAGATACTACTGAACCACGTAGATCAACCAGAGTAAGATCCGCGCCAGAGTGGTACGGAAATCCTGTTCTGGAAGTCATGCTACTAGATCATGATGAACCTACGAACTATGAAGAAGCGATGGTGAGCCCAGATTCCGCAAAGTGGCTTGAAGCCATGAAATCTGAGATGGGATCCATGTATGAAGAACAAAGTATGGACTTTGGTTGACTTTCCCGATGATCGGCAAGCAATTGAGAATAAATGGATCTTTAAGAAGAAGACTGACGCTGATGGTAATGTTACTGTCTACAAAGCTCGACTTGTCGCAAAAGGTTTTCGACAAGTTCAAGGGATTGACTACGATGAGACCTTCTCACCCGTAGCGATGCTTAAGTCCGTCCGAATCATGTTAGCAATTGCCGCATTTTATGATTATGAAATTTGGCAGATGGATGTCAAAACTGCATTCCTGAATGGATTTCTGGAAGAAGAGTTGTATATGATGCAACCAGAAGGTTTTGTCGATCCAAAGGGAGCTAACAAAGTGTGCAAGCTCCAGCGATCCATTTATGGACTGGTGCAAGCCTCTCGGAGTTGGAATAAACGTTTTGATAGTGTGATCAAAGCATTTGGTTTTATACAGACTTTTGGAGAAGCCTGTATTTACAAGAAAGTGAGTGGGAGCTCTGTAGCATTTCTGATATTATATGTGGATGACGTATTACTGATTGGAAATGATATAGAATTTCTGGATAGCATAAAGGGATACTTGAATAAAAGTTTTTCAATGAAAGACCTCGGTGAAGCTGCTTACATATTAGGCATTAAGATCTATAGAGATAGATCAAGACGCTTAATTGGACTTTCACAAAGCACATACCTTGACAAAATTTTGAAGAAATTCAAAATGGATCAAGCGAAGAAAGGGTTCTTGCCTGTGTTACAAGGTGTGAAATTGAGTAAGACTCAATGCCCGACCACTGCAGAAGATAGAGAGAATATGAAAGATGTTCCCTATGCATCTGCCATAGGCTCTATCATGTATGCAATGCTGTGTACCAGACCTGATGTGTGCCTTGCTATAAGTTTAGCAGGGAGGTACCAAAGTAATCCAGGAGTGGATCACTGGACAGCGGTCAAGAACATCCTGAAATACCTGAAAAGGACTAAGGATATGTTTCTCGTATATGGAGGTGACAAAGAGCTCACCGTAAAAGGTTACGTTGATGCAAGCTTTGACACTGATCCAGACGATTCTAAATCGCAAACCGGATACGTGTTTACATTAAACGGTGGAGCTGTCAGTTGGTGCAGTTCTAAACAAAGCGTTGTAGCGGGATCTACATGTGAAGCGGAATACATAGCTGCTTCGGAAGCAGCAAAGGAAGGAGTCTGGATGAAGGAGTTCATATCCGATCTAGGTGTCATACCTAGTGCATCGGGTCCAATGAAAATCTTTTGTGACAATACTGGTGCAATTGCCTTAGCAAAGGAATCCAGATTTCACAAAAGGACCAAACACATCAAGAGACGCTTCAACTCCATCCGGGATCTAGTCCAGGTGGGAGACATAGAGATTTGCAAGATACATACGGATCTGAATGTTGCAGACCCGTTGACTAAGCCTCTTCCACGAGCAAAACATGATCAGCACCAAGGCTCCATGGGTGTTAGAATCATTACAGTGTAATCTAGATTATTGACTCTAGTGCAAGTGGGAGACTGAAGGAAATATGCCCTAGAGGCAATAATAAAGTTATTATTTATTTCCTTATAATCATGATAAATGTTTATTATTCATGCTAGAATTGTATTTACCGGAAACATAATACATGTGTGAATACATAGACAAACAGAGTGTCACTAGTATGCCTCTACTTGACTAGCTCGTTAATCAAAGATGGTTATGTTTCCTAACCATGAACAATGAGTTGTTATTTGATTAACGAGGTCACATCATTAGTAGAATGATCTGATTGACATGATCCATTCCATTAGCTTAGCACCCGATCGTTTAGTATGTTGCTATTGCTTTCTTCATGACTTATACATGTTCCTATGACTATGAGATTATGCAACTCCCGTTTACCGGAGGAACACTTTGGGTACTACCAAACGTCACAACGTAACTGGGTGATTATAAAGGAGTACTACAGGTGTCTCCAATGGTCGATGTTGGGTTGGCGTATTTCGAGATTAGGATTTGTCACTCCGATTGTCGGAGAGGTATCTCTGGGCCCTCTCGGTAATACACATCACATAAGCCTTGCAAGCATTACAACTAATATGTTAGTTGTGAGATGATGTATTACGGAACGAGTAAAGAGACTTGCCGATAACGAGATTGAACTAGGTATTGGATACCGACGATCGAATCTCGGGCAAGTAACATACCGATGACAAAAGGAACAACGTATGTTGTTATGCGGTCTGACCGATAAAGATCTTCGTAGAATATGTAGGAGCCAATATGGGCATCCAGGTCCCGCTATTGGTTATTGACCGGAGACGTGTCTCGGTCATGTCTACATTGTTCTCGAACCCGTAGGGTCCGCAGGCTTAAGGTTACGATGACAGTTATATTATGAGTTTATGCATTTTGATGTACCGAAGGTTGTTCGGAGTCCCGGATGTGATCACGGACATGACGAGGAGTCTCGAAATGGTCGAGACATAAAGATTGATATATTGGAAGTCTATGTTTGGACATCGGAAATGTTCCGGGTGAAATCGGGATTTTACCGGGTTACCGGGAGGTTACCGGAACCCCCCGGGAGCCATATGGGCCATCATGGGCCTTAGTGGAAAGGAGAAAGGGGCAGCCCAAGGGGGCTGCGCGCCTCCCCCCTTCCCCTAGTCCTATTAGGACTAGGAGAGGTGGCCGGCCACCCCTCTCCCTCTTTCCCCCTTGGGAATCCTAGTTGGAATAGGATTGGGGGGGGGGGGGAGTCCTACTCCCGGTAGGAGTAGGACTCCTCCTGCGCCACCTCCTCCTGGCCGGCGCCTCCTCCCCCCTTGGCTCCTTTATATACGGAGGCAGGGGCACCTCTAAACACACAAGTTGACACAAGTTGATCCACGTGATCGATTCCTTAGCCGTGTGCGGTGCCCCCTGCCACCATATTCCTCGATAATACTGTAGCGGAGTTTAGGCGAAGCCCTGCTGCTGTAGTTCATCAAGATCGTCACCACGCCGTCGTGCTGACGGAACTCTTCCCCGACACTTTGCTGGATCGGAGTCCGGGGATCGTCATCGAGCTGAACGTGTGCTCGAACTCGGAGGTGCCGTAGTTTCGGTGCTTGATCGGTTGGATCGTGAAGACGTACGACTACTTCCTCTACGTCGTGTCATCGCTTCCGCAGTCGGTCTGCGTAGGGTACGTAGACAATACTCTTCCCCTCGTTGCTATGCATCACATGATCTTGCGTGTGCGTAGGAAATTTTTTGAAATTACTACGAAACCCAACACTTTTGTCATTGTAGGACCTTGACTTGGAGCTTCTATCTTTGCTTCTACTCTTGTAGAACTTGTTGAAGTTCCTCACCATTAAGCTCAATTCTTCATTGAAGTCTTGTTTCTCACTCGATGATGTAGGGGCTTCACATGAGGCTCTATAGGCACCACTTGATTTATTGTGAAGTTCCTCTTTATCCTTAAGTGACATCTCATGAGCAACAATTCTTCCAATCACCTCCGTTGGCTTGAGATCTTTGTAGTTGGGCATCATTTGGATCAATGTGCACACGGTATCATATTTTCCATCCAAGGCTCTTAGAATCTTCTTGATGATGAATCTATCGGTCATCTCTTCACTTCCTAAGCCGGCAATCTCATTTGTGATGAGAGCAAGCCTAGAGTACATCTCAGCGACACCTTCACCATCCTTCATCTTGAACTTGTCAAGTTGGCTTTGAAGTACATCCAACTTGGATTCGTTGACGGAGTCGGTACCTTCGTACATATCAATCAAAGTGTCCCAAATTTCCTTTGCATTCTCAAGGCGGCTGATTTTGTTGAATTCTTCGGGGCACAATCCGTTGAAGAGAATATCACAAGCTTGAGCATTGTATTGAAACATCTTCAACTCATCCGCGGTAGCTTCACGGTTTGGTTCTCTCCCGTCAAAGAAGTCACCTTGCAAACCAACACACACAATAGCCCAAACGGCGGGGTTATGTCCATAAATATGCATTTTCATTTTATGCTTCCAACTAGCAAAGTTAGTACCATCAAAGTAAGGACCTCTACGGTGATAATTTCCCTCGCTAGGCGCCATATCTCCTAGGTTGTGAAACCAAGGCTATGACCACCAAAAGCTATGGAGATCAAAGCAAATGGAGACCAAAGCTCTGATACCACTTGTAGGATCGGAAGTATGTCTAGAGGGGGGGTGATTAGACTACTTGACCAAATAAAAACTTAACCTTTTCCCAATTTTAGTTCTTGGCAGATTTTAGCTAATTTAGGACAAGTCAAGCAATCGTCACATAATTCAAGCAAGCATGCAAAGAGTATATAGGCAGCGGAAAGTAAAGCATGCAACTTGCGAGAATGTAAAGGGAAGGGTTTGGAGAATTCAAACGCAATTGGAGACACGGATGTTTTTCCCGTGGTTCGGATAGGTGGTGCTATCCTACATCCACGTTGATGGAGACTTCAACCGACGAAGGGTAACGGTTGCGCGAGTCCACACATGGCTCCACCCAAGGGTAACGGTTGCGTGAGTCCACACAGGGCTCCACCCACGAAGGGTCCACGAAGAAGCAACCACCCACAAAGGGTCCACGAAGAAGCAACCTTGTCTATCCCACCATGGCCATCGCCCACACAGGACTTGCCTCACTAGCGGTAGATCTTCACGAAGTAGGCGATCTCCTTGCCCTTACAAACTCCTTGGTTCAACTCCACAATCTTGTCGGAGGCTCCCAAGTGACACCTAGCCAATCTAGGAGACACCACTCTCCAAGAAGTAACAAATGGTATGTAGGTAATGAACTCCTTGCTCTTGTGCTTCAAATGATAGTCTCCCCAACACTCAACTCTCTCTCATAGGATTTGGATTTGGTGGAAGGAGGGTTTGAGTGGAAAGCAACTTGGGAAGGCTAGAGATCAAGATTCATATGGTAGGAATGGAATGTCTTGGTCTCAACACATGAGTAGGTGGTTCTTTCTCAGAACATATGAGTTGGAATGGTGTGTGTGTTCTGATGGCTCTCTCATCGAATGAGAAGGAGGTGGAGGGGTATATAAAGCCTCCACACAAAATCCAACCGTTACACAGTTTTCCAATCTCGGTGGGACCGAATCAATAAGCTCGGTCGGACCGAAAATGTAAACCTAGTGACCGTTAGTGAGTTTTGGTGGGACTGACATGCAACTCGGTAGGACCGATATGGTTAGGGTTTGGGCATAACGTAATCTCAGTGAGACCGATTACACAAACTCGGTGAGACCGAATTTGGTAATTAGCTAACCAGAGAGTTGGTCAGGCAAACTCGGTGGGACCGATTTGCTCTTTCGGTGAGACCGAGTGGAACTCGGTGAGACCGAAAAGTAACAAAGGGGAAACACTGAGTTTACATTGCAATCTCGGTGGGACCGATTCGCTCTTTCGGTGGGACCGAAAAGTTACGAAAGGGAAATAGAGAGTTTGCAACCCCATCTCGGTGAAACCGAGATCCCTATCGGTAGGACCGAATTGCTAGGGTTTGGCAGTGGCTAATGACAAGTGAAACTCGGTGGTGCCGGATAGGAAGAATCAGTAGGACCGAGTTTGGCTTAGGGTTTAGGTCATATGTGGATATGGGAAAGTAGTTGAGGGTTTTGGAGCATATCACTAAGCACATGAAGCAAGAGGCTCATTAAGCAACACCTCATCCCTCCTTGATAGTATTGGCTTTTCCTATGGACTCAATGTGATCTTCGATCACTAAAATATAAAATGAAGAGTCTTGAGCTTTTGAGCTTGAGCCAATCCTTTGTCCTTAGCATTTTGAGGGTTCCACTTTCACATCCATGCCATGCCAATCATTGAGCTTTCCTGAAATAATCATCTTGGAATAGCATTAGCTCAATGAGCTATATGTTGTTATGAATTACCAAAACCACCTAGGGATAGTTGCACTTTCACCGTGCATGAAGCCTGGGCTTAGGAAGAAGTCGATCGCCGCGTGGCGGAGGCTCGCTCGTCCTCGAGCGTGAATACGAGACGAGGTTCGGGCTGATCAGGGCCGAGGCTGAGGGCAGGACCACAACCCTTAGGGCCAAACTGGCCGAAGCGACGCGGCATGCGGACTCCTCCGCAGCCGCCCTCAGCGCGGCACAGGCGGAGCTGTCCTCTTCCCGGGTCGAGCAGCTTCTTCTCCAACAGAGGGTTGATAACGCCGAGGCCGTCGCGCAGCGGAATGAGGACGAGATTCGTCGGCGGCGGGTTCTGGAGCGTGAGCATGCCCCCATGCTTCAAACGCTCAGAGAAAGGGCCAACACAACTTTGGGCAACATCTGCGAGGCTGTCGCTAAGGAGCCGCACGAGGTCAACTACACCGGCAACCTCTAGTTTTTCAACGATGTGGTGACGCTTCTGGAGAACCGCTCCGAAAGGTCCCATTGGCTTGTCGAAGGGAGGAGCCGAGCCTTGCTCAGGCGTGCATTCTCCCGCGTCTTCAGCTATCTACTGGGCAGGGACCCCCACTTCGACTTCGACGCTGCCATCACACCCGTGGCCATAGCCGTCCGGGGCGACCTGGCGCGATGGGTGGAGGACAATGTGGACGCCCTCGTCAGGGCCTTTGCGTCTGATGATGATGGCGTGGTCGTGGCCGCCAATGAAGGCGATGTTGTGGATGAGCCTGGCGCTGACAGAGATGCTGGCGGCAGCGGCGGCAATGTCAACGACGCCAGTGATGCCTCCGAGGATGCCCAAGAAGACGCGGTGAGTGATATGTCCGACTGACCGCATGTCACCGCTGTTTAACCTGCACGAAGAAGGTTCGGGCTTGGCCCTAAAGAATGTAAGAGCATTTTGGGAGGGGAAGCCCATCATGTAAAGGTTTGCAATTAGTACCCTGGTAAGTATAATGTTGCGCGTGAACTTAGCCGTTGGCCCAGTGATGGGTCAGCTGACTTGTGTACCTTCTGACCCCGACGAGTCCCGAGTGGGCCTGCGGGGGCCGCCGCACCTCGGGTGTCTTCTGATTAACTTGTAGATTCCGCGATGAAAACCTTCGGAACGGGTGCGGTAGCAGCGGTCCTTGTTGTAAACGTGCCTGGCCCAGCCCGGCTGGCGAGGGGGGCAGCCAATGCTAACTTTGGACGCAAAGCCGAAACCAGAACGCGAGAGATTGCTCGAACGAGACTAAACACCCCTTCCCCCAAACACAAGCAAGCATCGAGCTCAAATCCAACTTAAATCCAAATCAAAGAACTTTGTCAGCAAGGAAAGGCAAAAGCAAAAGGCCGTGTCCGGCACCTAGTCTAGTCTTCGACGTCTTCTCACCAGCATGGAGCTAAGTGCTGCCACTGGGCGTGGGCAGGAGCCCCCGAGGCCCAAGGGCGGCTCTTCGAAGACTCCGGGGCGTGTACAGCCCCACTCATTATTACGTGAGAGTGTCACGGGTGGCGAGCTTCACAGGCACTGGGCCTTCTTCACAGGTACCGGCCTTGCTTCATATCGCCAGACGAGGGCCCTACCTTGCCCCTCACTCTGCCGCCATCGACGGTGACTGGAAACCAAGGACGACGCCAATGGGGCTGAGCGGTCTCCAGTGGTTCCCCCGACGACCACGGGTCCCCTGCCGGGGGTAGGCCCTGGGGCACCTCCCCGGCAGGGGGGCCTACCTCCTGAGAACACCTTGCTCCGACTGCCGCGGGGACGAACCCGAATCTCGGCCCCTCTCCTGCAGCTCCCTACGCCCTCCTCCTGAGGGGTATGAGGCTGCAGAATTGGGGCAGCCACCTGCTGCAGCGACCTATATCTCCTGTGACCCATGGTTAGCATAAGCTTGCTCCTAAGGGATGAGTGGTACCCGATAGTTGCCGCTGCCGGTGCGGTTGTCGAGGCTCTCCTGGGGTTCCAGAAAGAGCTCAACTCCTGGCGTCTCTTCACCCTAGCCTAGCCTGAGGAATGAGCCATGATATTCTTAAAGTGTGCACCCCTGATCCACTATGCGGGGCACATAATCTTCTGGGGCCACCACCCCATGCGCCTCGCCGTAGCGCCCCGGATGCCACGCAGCCTGGCTTGGAGTGCCATCTTGGGGGTGACGGCGCGGCTGTCCACCGGAGCCGAAGGCCGCGGTGTGCACCCCTTCGCTAGCCTAAGAAGAGGCCGGCGTGACTTGTCGCCCGGTGCCGGCAGAGGTGTTGACGCTGAACGGGCCCTAGAGTCCGCTGGAAGTTGCGTGCGCGCGCACGCCACCGGCATACTGCCCGCCTGGGGTCTGGGGTGGCAGCTGGACGTAGAAAGGAGGTGCTCCCGAGGCGGCGGCGTCCAGGAGCTCGGCTACTCGCTCCAGCAACACCGTCGCGGCCGCCCTCCAGCAGCCAGCACCGTAGCAGCTCTCGGGCCACCGTGAGCGCGGCCCTGGAGTTCGCTTGCTCCCGTCGGGTGTACGGCGCCGTGGCCGCGGCGTGGTTCGAGGCCCTTGCTGCGGCCCGCACCTGCCGTGGTGTGAGGGCAGGCGGCGTCTGGCCGCGTTGCCCATGCCCCGCAGCGCCCTGCGGAGCGCGGGCTGCCTGAGGCGCAAGGTTGAGGTCGCCCTGGGTCGGTGACACGACATGGGCGGGCCACGCTTCCCAGCGGTCGGTGTTGGCAGCCGGGTCGCTTGACATCTGAACGGCGAGGCAACGGAACACGATGCGGAGGAAGAAGGATTCTGGCGCACCCCTACCTGGCGCGCCAAATGTCGGATTTTGCGTTCCGGCAGACCCTTGAGGTTCGAACACTGGGGTGCGCACGGAGATCTCTCCCCTGCCGATCTACGTCCAATCTCCTCATGTGATCTAAGCTGCAAACAACGAACAACACAAGGGATACGAGGTTTATACTGGTTCGGGCCACCGTTGTGGTGTAATACCTTACTCTAGTGTGTGGTGTGGTGGATTGCCTCAGGGGCTGATGATGAACAGTACAAGGGAAGAACAGCCTCGCGAGAGGTGTTCTTGAGCTGGTGCGATGAACTACTTGGATGAGTTCAGTCGCCTCTCTCTCTCTCTCTCTCTCTCTCTCTCTCTGCTAGGGCTCTATCAGATCTCTAGATGTCTCTGCCCTCCTCCTCTCTGTGGTGGCTAGCTCTCTTTATAGGGGCCCTGGTCCTCTCCCCAAATAATAAGCGGGAAGGGCGCCAACAATTGGCCATTTTGAAGGGGAATATCTAGTACAAGTTATCCTGACCAAAGGTGGTCTTCGGCTGCCAAAAGTACTGGTGATGACGCCGTCTTGGGCTCCACGGTGACCTCCGTCTTGCCGCTCTGCTGGTCTTGGTCTTGTTGCATCGGAATGGCAACATTTGCCCGATGCCTTGGCCTGTGCTTGCCCCCTTTGCACCAAAGGGGAAACAAGGACACTACGTAGGCCGGCGCCCGCCTGGTCTCGATCGTCATGGCTTGCATCATAGGCTCCTTGCGAGGTATCCCTGCCTTGATCTCTCCGCCTCCTCGCGAGCCTGCCCGATGAGGCTGCCTCTAAGGAAGCTTTCTGTCGTTCGCCCCGCGAGGCTTGGCCCCTCGTGAGGGTCTTGAGCTTGAGCTGATGAAGATGGGCTGCACTGGGCCCCCACTTGAGCCACGCCGCAGGCCGCAGGCAGGCAAGTCTGGGGACCCCCGTTCCCAGAACGCCGACAAATATTCTTATTATTGGGGATGTGCATATCCCCGTTGAGGTAACATAGTGTCATTCGAAATTTCTCCGGTTCCATGTTATTCGGAGTGAGTGATTAACAAGACTTGATCAACCTTGCTAGTGGATTCCTTTTGGTGAGCATGAGATTGATGAAACTAGAAGGCACAACTCTCTGTACTCTCTTTCTACTTTCTGTTATTTATATTAAATAAAATAAAAATAAGTATTTTCCGTCTGTTATCTGAATTATCCGTGCAATATAAAAATACCTCGAAAATAAAAGTTCTCCAAATGCCCTGAAATTTAAATATGATTTTTTCTGGAATATTTGAGAATATTTGGCATTGAGAACACAACAGGAGGGGCATCCACCTGGCCACAAGGGTGGAGGGCACGCCCAACCCCCTGGGCGTGCCCCCCTGCCTCGTGGGCCCACGGTGGCCCTCCTCCACTTATTCCTGCACCCACACACTCCTTCGTCCTCCCATAAACACGAATATCCAGCTCAAGCACGAGTTCAAGCTCATTTTGCTGCCATTTTCGATCTCCTTGCTCAAAGCACCTCTCACAAAACTGCTTGGGGAGATTGTTCCTTGGTATGTGACTCCTCCATTGGTCCAATTAGTTTTTTGTTCTAGTGCTTTATTCATTGCAGATTTTTGCTGCCTAGGTGACCATGTTCTTGAGCTTGTATGTCAAATTTATATGGTCAAAAGTAATTCTAATGCATGATACAGGCTCTAGGCACTTGTAGGAGTTGTTGCTATCAATTTTGTTGAGCTTGGTTCACATTTGTTTGAAGTTACTAAAAATTTCAGAAATTTTCAGAAAATAATGAAGAGATTTTTGAGGGGCTCATCGAGCCGAAGCTCGAAGGAAAAGAAAAATGAAAAAGCAAGGAGGCCCAAATATAATCTGACTCGCACCATGGAGGTTCGGCCGTGTGAATGTCCTTTCGATGATTTCCTGAGAGTAGCCGAGATTTATGATGATTTTTATGAATTGGCTGAGAATGCAGGCCTCACCGCCTTCCTCCACGACCAACACGACCAATATCTCTTACTCACCAATATCTTTGTGCAAAACTTTCATTTCCATTCTAGGAGCTCACCACCTACGGTAGAGTTTTATTTATATGTTGAGCATAAGGAGATGCCACTTTATGATTTTTGTCGGGTTTGTTTGGTCCCTTTCAAGGGCACGACAGAGGAACCACATCGCGGTGATGTGGATGGGTTTATTGATACCATCACTGTAGGGGAAACGAGGAAGGTTTCCTATGCACGAATCACTAGCATACATTTTCCTGTTTTACGCTACTTTGCAATATTTGCTAGTCGTTGCTTAATTGGTCATGGAAACTGTGGAAACCTTAGTGTTCCTGATATTATTATTTTGTTCCACGGATTATTCAGTGATAACTCTGTTAGTATGGGCGGTATTATTGCTAAACGGTTAAGTCTGAACCGTACAAAGGGCCCCATCTTTGGAGGCATCTATGCTTCATGCCTAGCTGCACATTTTAACATACCTACTAGGCATTATGAGAAGGAAGAAAAATTGATGCCTCGTGTTTATTTAGATTATAAGAGTATGGTGGCACACGATTTTATTGTTAAGAATAGGGAAGGGGAGCTTAAATACAAATTGTTCTTTCATAAACATCATCCTAAGACTATTACCCTGCCTGCTCCCTCCTTGTTTGATTTATCTTCAGGCCAGTACCTTGTTTCGTTAAAGGCTATTCACACCTACCAGAACCCTACATCAGCCACAGAGCCAGAGTTGGAACCACAAGTTGATCCTCCACGACAGTCTAATTACCATTGGGATCCGAAGATGATTGCCAACCAGTGGCAATCAGAGTCTTCTTCATCGCAGTACGACCCCAACTATTACTATGGATATCCGCCAGGCCAGCCGTGGCCATAGACCAACTTAGGCCAAAAACCTAAGCTTGGGGGAGTACGTATTTCCCACCGACATTACATTCATGTTCACACACACTCATTGCTAGATGTCGGTGCTCATACTTTTTCATTGTAATATCCATGCTAGTTTTATTTCCTTTTTATGCTTTCTTCTTGTGTGTTTGATAAACCTTAAGAAAAACCAAAAAATTAGTTGTAGCTTTTAGCTAGTTTTAATTCCCATGCTTGTAGTAGTAATTAAAAAGAAGACCCAAAAAGATTTCATGTTCTTCTTTTCCTTGTTGGGAGCTTTCCCGTGTAAATAGTTTTATTTTTTTTCTTTTCTTTGGGGGTCGATAGGAGAAGACTGTGATTAAATTGTTGAAGTAGCTCTTATATGCATTATTGTTGATCTGACAAAAGAGCCCATATTACCTTGTCATTATTGTTGATCTGACAAAAGAGCCCATATTGCCTTGTCTTCACCTGTTTATTGAATGCTTGCAGATTCCGGCTTAGTCCAATGCACGTGCACTATTATTATTATCCACATCGTTCGGTCGCGCAAGTGAAAGGCAATTATGATGATATATGATGGACTGACTGAGATGAGAAAAGTTGGTATGAACTGGACCTCTCTTGTTTTTGTAAATATGATTAGTTCATCGTTCTTGATTCAGCCTATTATGAATAAGCATGTTTGCAATGACAACTAGAGATCATAGTTTCTTGTGCCATGCTTGATTAGCTAGGAGCTTATAATGGTTTACCTTGCATGCCAACATGCTATTAAAATGGTTGTGATGTGGTATGATAGGGTGGTATCCTCCTCTGAATGATTTAAGTGACTTGACTTGGCGCATGTACACGCATGTAGTTGAAACAAAATCAACATAGCCTTCACGATATTTATGTTCATGGTGGATTATATCCTACTCATGCTTGCCTTCGGTGTTGATTAATTTTAATGCATGTTCATGACTATTGTCGCTCTCTAGCTGGTCGCTTCCCAGTTTTTTGCTAGCCTTCACCTGTACTAAGCAGGAATACTGCTTGTGCATCCAACTCCATAAACCCCAAAGTTATTCCATATGAGTCCACCATACCTACCTATATACGGTATCTACCTGCCGTTCCAAGTAAATTTGTATGTGCCAAATTCTAAACCTTCAAATAAATATCCTATTTTGTATGCTCGAATAGCTCATTGATCAACTAGGGTTGTCCGTATCTTCCATGTTAGGCGGGTTATTCTCAAGAGGAGTGGACTCCGCTCCTCACTCACGAGAAAATGGCTGGTCACCGGGATGCCCAGTCCCATGGTTTATGCAAACTAAATTAAAATAATTGCAAATAAAACTCCCCCTGGGACTCTTGTTAGCTGGAGGCACTAGTTGTTTCGAGCATGCCATGGATTGATGCTTGTTGGTGGAGGTGGAGTATAAACTTTACCATTCTGTTTGGGAACCACCTATAATGTGTATAACATGGAAGATATCGCCATCTCTTGGTTGTTATGTTGACATTGAAAGTATACCGCTCAAAATATTATTCACCTCTATTTCAAAACCGAGCTCTAGCACCTCTACAAATCCCTGCTTCCCTATGCGAAGGGCCTATCTATTTACTTTTATGTTGAGTCATCATACTCTTATTAAAAAGCACCAGTTGGAGAGCACCGCTTTCATTTGCATTCATTACTATTAGTTTACATTGAGTATGACTTGACTGGATCTCTTTTACCATGAATTACAATGTCTAGTCAGTCCTTGATCTTTAAAGGTGCTCTGCATTTATGTTTTGCGGTATCAGAAAGGGATAGCGAGATACCATCTTGTTATATCATATTATGACTGTTTTGAGAAAGTGTTGTCATCCGAGATTTATTATTATTGCTCGCTAGTTGATTATGCCATTGATATGAGTAAACATGAGACCTATGCGTTATTGTGAATATGGTTAGTTCATAATCTTTGCTGAAAACTTGAATGCTGGCTTTACATATTTACAACAACAAGAGCAAACAGAGTTTGTAAAAGTTTTTCTTTATCACTTTTAGTTTGTCTACTGAATTGCTTGAGGACAAGCAAAGGTTTAAGTTTGGGGGAGTTGATATGTCTCTGTCGTATCTACTTTTCCAAACACTTTTGCCCTTGTTTTGGACTCTAACTTGCATGATTTGAATGGAACTAACCTGGACTGACGCTGTTTTCAGCAGAGTTACCATGGTGTTATTTATGTGCAGAAACAAAAGTTCTCGGAATGACCTGAAACTTCACGGAACATCTTTTCGGAAATAATAAAAAATCCATGCAAAAGATGAAGACCAGGGGCCTACACCATAGCCACGATGGTGGGGGTCGCGCCCCCTACCTCGTGGGCCCCATGGAGCTCCTCCGACCTCGACTCCAACTCTATATATTTGCTTTCGGGGCGAAAAATAAAGGAGAAGGATTCATCGCGTTTTACGATACGGAGCTGCCGCCAAGCCCTAAAACCTCTTGGGAGGGCTGATCTGGAGTCCGTTCGGGGCTCCGGAGAGGGGAATCCATCGCCATCGTCATCATCAACCGTCCTCCATCACCAATTTCATGATGCTCACCGGCGTGCGTGAGTAATTCCATCGTAGGCTTGCTGGACGGTGATGGGTTGGATGAGATTTATCATGTAATCGAGTTAGTTTTGTTAGGGTTTGATCCCTAGTATCCACTATGTTCTGAGATTGATGTTGCTATGACTTTGCTATGCTTAATGCTTGTCACTAGGGCCCGAGTGCCATGATTTTAGATCTGAACCTATTATGTTTTCATCAATATATGAGAGTTCTTGATCCTATCCTGCAAGTCTATAGTCACCTATTATGTGTTATGATCTGTTAACCCCAAAGTGACAATAATCGGGATACTTACTAGTGATGACCGTAGTTTGAGGAGTTCATGTATTCACTATGTGTTAATGCTTTGGTCCAGTACTCTATTAAAAGGAGGCCTTAATATCCCTTAGTTTCCATTAGGACCCCGCTGCCACGGGAGGGTAGGACAAAAGATGGCATGCAAGTTCTTTTCCATAAGCACGTATGACTATATTCGGAATACATGCGTACATTACATAGATGAATTGGAGCTAGTTCTGTGTCACCCTAGGTTATGACTGTTACATGATGAACCGCATCCGGCATAATTCTCTATCACCGATCCATTGCCTACGAGCTTTCCATATATTGTTCTTCGCTTATTTATTTTCCGTTGCTATTGCTATCATCACTACTAAATACCAAAAACATTACTTTTGCTATCATTACCTTTTGCTACCGTTACCACTACTAACATATTATTTTGCTACTATATACTTTGCTGCAGATATTAAGTTTCCAGGTGTGGTTGAATTGATAACTCAGCCGTTAATACTTGAGAATATTCTTTGGCTCCCCTTGTGTCGAATCAATAAATTTGGGTTAATACTCTACCCTCGAAAACTATTGCGATCCTATATACTTGTGGGTTATCAGCAAGGCTTTGTCAACTTATAATCAACACACGGTTCTAGCAGCAGTGGCCGTTGGATGTCCATCCAACGGATGCCGTGCTTCTTCTTCAATCTTGGATATTCTAGCTTCACCCACCGAAGAAATGATTCCTCCCCCTGACATCTGGGGCTCACCATTTCGGAAGCTGGCCTCTAGGCGTACTAAGTTGACGTGTACCAAGGGCTTTGTCAACTTAGTCAATATAAATGATTCTAGCTGCAGTGACCGTACGACGTCCATCCAACGGCTGTCGTGCTTCTTCAACCTCTGGTCTTCTTGCTCCAGCTGCCCAAAGCAGCGCCGGTCGTGCCGCTTGCTCCTGCCTCCCGTGGTCGGTTGTGCCGCTGCACATGCCTCACTGCGCCCTACTACTCCCACTGCTGGCTAGGGCGTCCCTCCACTCACCCACACCCCCTGTTATTCTGTGGCAATGGCAGCCTCACACCGCAGCTGAACCAGTGAACCCTCGTACTCCTCTCTGCGTGGGCATCCACTACCGCGTCTTCCCCGGCTCTGCGTCGTCCCCTTCCTAGGCCTCGCTGTCGTCCACCGCCCTGGTGCTCTCGGCGCGACATGGTCAACGTGGTCAAGGAATGACTTCCATCAGAAGAGTATTGTATATGGAGAGGCCGACAGCTGGGTCCATGGCAGCCGCAAGGAAGTGCCTCCTTATTACGCACAAAATAATTATTCCTCCACCTGACAGCAGGGACCCACCAGACGGGCCACCGTATTTGGTGAAAAAATGTTTCCCCCTGACTGCTCGGACCCACCAGACGGGCCAACGTATTTCGCGAAAAAACGTTCCCCCCGCTGTCAGCTCAGACCCACCGGATGTGCCTCCTTATTACGGACAAAAAAAATTAATACTCCCCCTGCTAGTTGGGACCCACCTTGGTGGGAGGCTGACTTGTGGGCCTACTAAGTTGACGGGGACGGAGTGCTTTGTCAACTTAGTCAATATGAACGATTCTACCTTTAATGACCGTACGATGTCCATCCAACGGCCGTAGTGCTTCTTCAACCTTTGGTCTTCTTGCTCCAGCCGCCCAAAGCAGCGCCGGTCGTGCCGCATGCTCCTGCCTCCCGTGGCCGGCTGTGCTACCGCAGAGGCCTCACCGCCCCCTACTATTCCCACCGCTGGCCAGGCCCTGCAGCGACGACAGCCTTACACCGCAGCCAAACCAGTGAACCCTCGTACTCCTCTCCGCGCAGGCTTCCACTGCCGCGTCTTCCCCGGCTCCGCGTCGTCCCCTTCCTAGGCCTCGCCGTTGTCCACCACCCTGGTGCTCTCGGCGAGGCGTGGTCAACATGGTCAAGGAACGACTTCCATCGGAAGAGTACTGTACATGGAGAGGCTGACAGCTGGGTCCACGGCGGCCGCAAGGAAGTGCCTCCTTATTACATGCAAAATAATTATTCCTCCACCTGACAGCAAGGACCCACCGGACGGGCCACCGTATTTCGTGAAAAAAAAACGTTTCCCCCTGACTGCTAGGACCCACCGGATGGGCCAACGTATTTCGCGAAAAAACATTCCCCCCGCTGTCAGCTCGGACTCACCGGATGTGCCTCCTTATTACGCACAAAAAAAAATGAATACCCCCCTGCTAGTTGGGACCCACCTTGGTGGGAGGCTGACTTGTGGGCCTACTTTATTTCACAAAAAAAAACATTTCCCCCTGACTGCTGAGACCTACCAGCTACATGTTCGCACGCAAGGAAGTGCATCCGGGAAAAAAATGATTCGCCCCCTGACTGCTGGGACCCACCAACTACATCTTCGCAGGCGAGGAAGTGCCTGACAGTCGGGACCCACCTGGTCGAAGCGAACGTAGCGTTGTTATTCTGGTCGCGAACGTGTATGTACATATTGGTCAATGTATAGGCCCGCGTGTGTCGTAGTAGAGGCCTGCACGTAGCATGTACACGTACGTCCATCGGCCAGTGTGCAAGAAAGAAAATATGGCCACATACGTACATACGGGCAGGGTCTCGAACGCCTACTCGCGCATATGTACGGCCAGGACTTGTGTACATGGCTGGGTCAGAACAGAGAAACAGCGTCATCATCGTGTTCATGGGGAGCCAACCGGCTGGGTCGGAACGGAATGTGTTGTCGTGTTCATCGGGAGGGCTTGGACAGAACAACCGATGGAAACGAGGCCTGGCGTACCGCAGAACGGAGGAAACAACCTTGTGGTCGACCGACCATGGTCGAAACGGGATACTGTTCATCGGGAGGGGTCTGGCGTACAGCAAAATGGAGGAAACGGACCTCCTACGGTCGAAATGGGGGGCTGTTGATCGGGAGGGGTGTGGCATACCACAAAACAAAGGAAACAGACTTGTGTTGTAGAGCTACGGTCGAAACGGGGGTCCTGTTTATCGGGAGGGGTGTGGCGTACCGCAAAACGGGACTCCATGGGATACTGTTCATCTCCATTGCCAAGCCCCTCAAGCCTCCACAGGCTACTGTTCATCCACCCTCGACCTCCTCCAGCCTCCATCTGCGACTGTTCATCCACGGGCTCTTGTTCATCCAGCCTCCACCGCACGCTACTCCACCGGCTACTGTTCAACCAGCCCTCTCCACGTGCTCCTGTTCAACCACCCCTCCACGGGCTACTGTTCATCTAGCCCTCCGTCTACTATTCATCCAGCCCTCCATGGGGTGGTCCTGTTCATCCTTCCCTCCACAGGGTCCTGTTCATCCAGCCCCAACCGACTCGATTGATCGGGGCCCTGTTCATCCAGAGGCAACACCACGGGGTCCTGTTCATCCACCCCATAGGGAACTGTTCATCCAAACCCCCCCAGCAACACTCACTGTTCATCCAGAGGCAGCATCGATCGGCTTCAGTTAGCAGCAGTAGCGAAGGAATCGCTCGATCGGGTTCAGTTAACAGCTATCAATCGATCTCTCGGGTTTAGTAATGCGTAGCCTGCAGTGCAATCGCTCGGGTTCACTTAGAGCCCAATGCCTCGCTCGGGTTCAGTTAGAGCCCAACGCCTCGCACGCACCACTACAAAAAAAAGACACATCCGTGACATTTTGGGCCGAACGAAATTTTTGCTGTCATACATATGACACTTCTATGACGATAATTGTGACAAAACCCGGTATCATCATAGATGTGGTGGGCTCCTACTTCTATGACAAAAAATCATGACAGAAAATGGGCTTTTCATCCTGGGCGGGCCGGAGACACAGCTGCGTGACATTCTTTGGGCCGTCCATGACGGAAAAAACCGTGGTAGAAGCGAGGGGGGG